>NC_056744.1:1806975502-1807005502 GCF_019279795.1 Protopterus annectens
CTCCCGGTTGACAGTAAAAATATATTTAATAAACACTCAAAATCAACAAAATAACGTAAGTTACATAAATGAAACTGGGATTGAGCGCGCTTTCATCTAAAACTTATAGACTTCATCAGAATCCATTTCTTAAAATGAACAGCTGCTTTATATACATTATAAAATAGTGAATTAATTGAATAATTACTTAATTACATAGTTGTTACAAAAAGTAACTACCATAAAATATGGCACTAAACACATTCTCTCGTATCAGGATACTGACACATAACCAAACTTCTTTTATTCAAAGACTAACAGTATTTGGACCAAATAAATAATGAATTAACAATGGGTGTGTATAAATAAATAAATTAATATTTTGTTATATGAATATAAATATAACTAAAAATCACTGTGCATATAAACTTGAACATAAATATGTAAACAATCTAAACAAATATACTCCAAACCAAATGTGCTTCATGAAGTTACACATGAGAAAAGTACAAATCAAAACCTGTACAGTACCTCATAACGTAATATCTCTAAATCCAGATGTTAGATATGTATGTAGATCACTAAATGTATCAAAAATAAAATCCTAATTAAAATTCTTGTTTATTATTTTCTATATATATAAAAATATAAATAATAATATATAAATTATATAATATATAAATATATAAATATATAAAAATATTTAAATACAAATTCCTAATAAAATTACAATATATCTTATTAAAAGGCGTAGGTCATAAAATGGTCTTTTGAAGTAGAAACTTCTACACTATATTATTTCCTCTTTGGGTTGTTTGCTAGAAGTTTCAGTGCAGGTATAATTGAGAGGTGGTCGTTCATCCCCATATGGCCACATACATCCAGCCTAAGCTGCCATATTAACTCTCTGTATTCCAGTAGGGATTCCCAATCACCTCCCCTGTCCCCCCTCTTAACTACTTCCAAAACCCAAAACTTAATATTGGCATTAGCACATGTGATAGTGTGTCTAAATAGTGCATTGTTGTCATTCCTCTTGTTTATGTCCCTTATATGTTCATAAATACGTTGTCTCAACTTACGTTCAGTTTTTCCAACATAATATGCCTCACAGGTCAAACAATAGGCCAAATAGACCATACCCTGGGTATAGCAGGTATAATAACCATTACTTCTCAATTTTAGACCTATAACAAATTGTTTCTCAAATTCATATGTACACTTTGAGAGTGACCATCCCCTGTACCTAAGAAGAAATATTATCAAGGGTCAAATGATCAGGGCTTTACATATGACTAGTGGAAATGATATGTGTTTAGAAGAAATGGAAGTTATACAAAATCTGTTTATGGAAAGAGGATATCCATTAGGACTTATTAAGAATGTTAAGAGAGAAGTCTTAAGAAAACGGAATACTCAATATCTCCCACCCCTGACCAATAACATGACTTTCAATAGAGAAGGGACTGATTTTAGGAAAATTACAACCAACACCATGGAGGGTTGTGATATACCCCGTTTAACACTTACGTACTATAAGGGGGTAGGTTGGATACAGAAGGGGATCAATGAGGTTTGGAAAATTTTCTCCAGAATGAACAAGCATTGTCCTATATTTCAACAACCCTTGAGGTTTGGTTATAGAAGAAACATTAATTTAAAAAAATTATTTGAAAAGAAAAATCCTTTGAAAACGAATGGAACGCAACAAAAGGTAGGGACACACAAATGTAGTAGGTGTGCGCAGTGCTTTTTTGTCGCAGGGGAAAAGGAACTTTTTTTGAGGGGTATAGGTCTAAAATTGAGAAGTAATGGTTATTATACCTGCTATACCCAGGGTGTGGTCTATTTGGCCTATTGTTTGACCTGTGAGGCATATTACGTTGGAAAAACTGAACGTAAGTTGAGACAACGTATTTATGAACATATAAGGGCCATAAACAAGAGGAATGACAACAATGCACTATTTAGACAAACTATCACATGTGCTAATGCCAATATTAAGTTTTGGGTTTTGGAAGTAGTTAAGAGGGGGAACAGGGGAGGTGATTGGGAATCCCTACTGGAATACAGAGAGTTAATATGGCAGCTTAGGCTGGATGTATGTGGCCATATGGGGATGAACGACCACCTCTCAATTAAACCTGTACTGATAACTTCAAGCAAACAATCCAAAGAGGAAATAATATATTGTAGAAGTTTCTACTTCAAAAGACCAATTTATGACCTACGCCTTTTAATAAGATATATTGTAATTTTATTAGGAATTTGTATTTAAATATTTTTATATATTTATATATTTATATATTATATAATTTATATATTATTATTTATATTTTTATATATATAGAAAATAATAAACAAGAATTTTAATTAGGATTTTATTTTTGATACATTTAGTAATCTACATACATATCTAACATCTGGATTTAGAGATATCACGTTATGAGGTACTGTACAGGTTTTGATTTGTACTTTTCTCGTGTAACTTCATGAAGCACATTTGGTTTGGAGTATATTTGTTTAGATTGTTCACATATTTATATTCAAGTTTATATGCACAGTGATTTTTAGTTATATTTATATTCATATAACAAAATATTAATTTATTTATTTATACACACCCATTGTTAATTCATTATTTATTTGGTCCAAATACTGTTAGTCTTTGAATAAAAGAAGTTTGGTTATGTGTCAGTATCCTGATACGAGAGAATGTGTTTAGTGCCATATTTTATGGTAGTTACTTTTTGTAACAACTATGTAATTAAGTAATTATTCAATTAATTCACTATTTTATAATGTATATAAAGCAGCCTGTTCATTTTAAGAAATGGATTCTGATGAAGTCTATACGTTTTAGATGAAAGCGCGCTCAATCCCAGTTTCATTTATGTAACTTACGTTATTTTGTTGATTTTGAGTGTTTATTAAATATATTTTTACTGTCAACCAGTGCGTTGGGTCCATATCTTAGTGGAATCATGGAACTGTACAACTTTACTACTGTTTATCAACCATTTCGGAGATTGGTTTGGATTTTTTGGAGGGTAGCCCTTTATGGTATAGCCAGCGGAGGTCTGTTCATTTATACACTCAACAGTGTACACCTTCCATTTCTTGACTTTCCCATGCTTATGTTGTGGCACTCCTCTTTCCATGATATGTGTCTGACATCTGTCATGTAACACTGACCACCAATGAACTGCATTTCTTTCTGCCACTCCCCCCTGTGATGTCACCTATCTCCTATTCTGTTCCTCCCCCTTATGTAACTCTTGCATTACTCAGAATGCGCTCATTTGCTATGTGACAGTGGAATTCAGTATCCTAACACTCATTTGCATCAGATTGCCTACTAATGCTTAGTTACATGTCTTAGACTCAGCTTCCCCCCTTAGCAACCACTAAATGGTGGCCATGTTGTTTTTGGTCTGCTGGTCGCTGCATTGTAAACCCATGTATTGCATAAAACCCACATTTGTGGGTTTATAACCTTTATTTTTATGTTTTATACAGTGCAGCCCGTTTGCGCGGGGCTGCGCTGGGTTTAAACATAGGCGATCGCCGGGAAAAAAATATATATTTTTTTAATATTTGCATCGGGGTACCTTGCCAATGGCCACATATTTGGCCATTGGCATGCTGCCTGATACATATGCACCCTTTATTTGGAGCTGACATGGCTCCATTGTGGTTTTTGCAGAAACGTACTCAGTTGTCAACTGAGTACATTTCTGCAGCTAAAACGGCTCTCACACGGGCTGCTTTGGGCTTCCTGGATCGCTAATCTACCGCATTTGCATGCTATTCGGCTACAAGTGAGGTGATTAGCATATCCACGCCCACTCCGTGTAAGAGACGTTTTAGCTGGTTTCTTACACGGACTTTAGGGCTGTTCCTGGATCGCGAAGGCTGCATGGAGTCTTACACTACCCTTAGACTCCGTGCAAGCCTTCGTGAATCCTGCTCCTTATCTCAGCTGTTCTCTATGCATCATCAATTCTCACAAACCTTTGGAAATCAGATTTAGACACATTAGAATCCTGCCATAACAAAACTGCAAAATGTGCAACTGACGCTAGCTGTAGGTCACATCATTGCACTGCCCTCAAACAACTGAATTGGCTAGAACTCCGCCAACTAATAACTTATCACCAACTCTGCTTGGCCAACCTGAAAAAACATCTGCACTTCAAAACGTATTAAATCCTTACTGTAACAAATGTATATTTCACTCAAACAGCAAATCCCTGTAAATGTTACCAAAGCAAACAATACATCAGGCAACTCCCTTTTCTTGAGCTACACAGCTAAAATCTGGGATAGCTTACCATCAGAAAGAATATCTACTACTAACTTATCTTGCTTTAAATTAACTCTTAAATCTCACTTAACCAATACATGGCTATGCCCCTGTACCAATCCCGGATAGGAAAATAATTCCAATGCAGTGTCTGATTTACTCTGAACACCCTTTCTCTAGATAATACTAGTTCTTCACATAAATCAGATCACATCTAACCTTTCAATATACTTTTAATCATTTCCTATTACACTCTAAATTGTGCAGTAAAATTATTCTCCTTAAGTTGTAATTATGTTACAATATCTATTCTCTACTGTATATCCTTCTAGTACAGGCTAACAGTCAATGTAGTATATCTGTGAAAATTGCTCAGCCATCAATTGCTATTAATAATACCTAGTTTACATTATATAAGTCATTCATTTCCTGATATATTTCCTCACTTTGTTATTTATGAATAATTCCCTCAGTTCCTGCACTAGACTATGCAACAATGCCATTAATAAGTTTATTTGCATGAATGTATTTTACCCAATGTTATATGTTTAATATCTGTATTTCTGTGTGACAAATGTCAAGTCATGTATACGTAAGCCTTGTATTTGTAATTATAATCAATAATTATTGTTACATATTAAATGTGGAGCTTTACTTCCTGGGCCTTAGCTGAAAAGGGATTTTTGTCCAGTCGGACTTTCCCATTAATCAAACATAAAAATAAATAAATAAATAAAATAAAATTGATAGCAAGCTGTTAGTAGGTGCTCCACATTTTGCCACTTGTTCCACATTACGAGAAGTGTTCCGCACTTTGGAGATGGAAGGTCGAGAGCTATGTTTATCTTCCCACACCATCCACGTTACTTTTTTCTTATTTTTCTCAGATTTTTGTCTTACTTTTTAGCCTTTTCCTATGTTCCTAGAGATTTTTCCTACATTTCTAGAGATTCACTGAAAAGGTTAGGAACCCCTTGTTAGACGCCAGCCTGGGATTCCTGCTACTGCTTTGCTTCTGGAAACAAATGGAATAAGGTACGTTAACCAACTCCTGACTGTTTGATTGTGCAATACATGTTTGTGCATGAGAGGCTAACCCAGCTGGTCTGATTGCCATTTTGGTTGATACCTCTATATTTTATTGTATATGGTACCCATGGCTTCTGTAAAGACAAAACTATAACACGTACATTGATCCCAGCAAAATCTGGGACAATACTAATGATTGCAGGTGACCCTGTGACTTGTTTCTCAGGAACCATCTTGGAATTAGTGCTACTGTTTTGCTTCTGGTGAGCAAAGGCACAAAGTGTCATTGATTTGCACCTGCATGCAGCTGCAGTGAGACCATCACTAGTAACCTGATAGCAATCAATAGACAAATCACGGCTATTTATCATTTTTAATGTAGCCGCAGTGAGACCAGCACTAGTAACCTGATAGTAATCAATAGGCAAGTCACAGCTATTTATCATTTTTAATGTAGCCGCAGTGAGACTAGCACTAGTGACCTGATAGTAATCAATAGGCAAATCACGGCTATTTATCATTTTTAATGTAGCCGCAGTGAGACCATCACTAGTAACCTGATAGTAATCAATAGGCAAATCACGGCTATTTATCATTTTTAATGTAGCCGCAGTGAGACCATCACTAGTAACCTGATAGTAATCAATAGACAAATCACGGCTATTTATCATTTTTAATGTAGCCGCAGTGAGACCATCACTAGTAACCTGATAGTAATCAATAGGCAAATCACGGCTATTTATCATTTTTAATGTAGCCACAGTGCGACCAGCACTAGCAACCTGATAGTAATCAATAGGCAAATCACGGCTGTTTATCATTTTTAATGTAGCCGCAGTGAGACTAGCACTAGTAACCTGAAAGTAATCAATAGGCAAATCACGGCTATTTATCATTTTTAATGTAGCCACAGTGAGACCAGCACTAGTAACCTGATAGTAATCAATAGGCAAATCACGGCTATTTATCATTTTTAATGTAGCCGCAGTGAGACCAGCACTAGTAACCTGATAGTAATCAATAGGCAAATCACAGCTATTTATCATTTTTAATGTAGCTGCAGTGAGACCAGCACTAGTAACCTGATAGTAATCAATAGGCAAATCACGGCTATTTATCATTTTTAATGTAGCCACAGTGAGACTAGCACTAGTAACCTGATAGTAATCAATAGGCAAATCACGGCTATTTATCATTTTTAATGTAGCCGCAGTGAGACCAGCACTAGTAACCTGATAGTAATCAATAGGCAAATCACGGCTATTTATCATTTTTAATGTAGCCGCAGTGAGACCAGCACTAGTAACCTGATAGTAATCAATAGGCAAATCACGGCTATTTATCATTTTAATGTAGCCGCAGTGACACCAGCAATAGTAACCTGATAGTAATCAATAGGCAAATCACGGCTATTTATCATTTTTAATGTAGCCACAGTGAGACCAGCACTAGCAATCTGATAGTAATCAATAGGCAAATCATGGCTATTTATCATTTTTAATGTAGCCGCAGTGAGACCAGCACTAGTAACCTGATAGTAATCAATAGGCAAATCACGGCTATTTATCATTTTTAATGTAGCCGCAGTGAGACCAGCACTAGTAACCTGATAGTAATCAATAGGCAAATCACGGCTATTTATCATTTTTAATGTAGCCGCAGTGAGACTAGCACTAGTAACCTGAAAGTAATCAATAGGCAAATCACGGCTATTTATCATTTTTAATGTAGCCACAGTGAGACCAGCACTAGTAACCTGATAGTAATCAATAGGCAAATCACGGCTATTTATCATTTTAAATGTAGCCACAGTGAGACCAGCACTAGTAACCTGATAGTAATCAATAGGCAAATCACGGCTGTTTATCATTTTTAATGTAGCTGCAGTGAGACCAGCACTAGTAACCTGATAGTAATCAATAGGCAAATCACGGCTATTTATCATTTTTAATGTAGCCACAGTGAGACCAGCACTAGTAACCTGATAGTAATCAATAGGCAAATCACTGCTATTTATCATTTTTAATGTAGCTGCAGTGAGACCAGCACTAGTAACCTGATAGTAATCAATAGGCAAATCACGGCTATTTATCATTTTTAATGTAGCTTCAGTGAGACCAGCACTAGTAAACTGATAGTAATCAATAGGCAAATCACGGCTATTTATCATTTTTAATGTAGCCGCAGTGAGACCAGTACTAGTAACCTAATAGTAATCAATAGACAAATCACGGCTATTTATCATTTTTAATGTAGCCGCAGTGAGACCATCACTAGTAACCTGATAGTAATCAATAGGCAAATCACGGCTATTTATCATTTTTAATGTAGCCACAATGCGACCAGCACTAGCAACCTGATAGTAATCAATAGGCAAATCATGGCTATTTATCATTTTTAATGTAGCCGCAGTGAGACTAGCACTAGTAACCTGAAAGTAATCAATAGGCAAATCACGGCTATTTATCATTTTTAATGTAGCCACAGTGAGACCAGCACTAGTAACCTGATAGTAATCAATAAGCAAATCATGGCTATTTATCATTTTTAATGTAGCTGCAGTGAGACCAGCACTAGTAACCTGATAGTAATCAATAGGCAAATCACAGCTATTTATCATTTTTAATGTAGCTGCAGTGAGACCAGCACTAGTAACCTGATAGTAATCAATAGGCAAATCACGGCTATTTATCATTTTTAATGTAGCCACAGTGAGACTAGCACTAGTAACCTGATAGTAATCAATAGGCAAATCACAGCTATTTATCATTTTTAATGTAGCTGCAGTGAGACCAGCACTAGTAACCTGATAGTAATCAATAGGCAAATCACGGCTATTTATCATTTTTAATGTAGCCGCAGTGAGACCAGCACTAGTAACCTGATAGTAATCAATAGGCAAATCACGGCTATTTATCATTTTTAATGTAGCCGCAGTGAGACCAGCACTAGTAACCTGATAGTAATCAATAGGCAAATCACGGCTATTTATCATTTTTAATGTAGCTGCAGTGACACCAGCACTAGTAACCTGATAGTAATCAATAGGCAAATCACGGCTATTTATCACTTTTAATGTAGCCGCAGTGAGACCAGCACTAGTAACCTGATAGTAACCAATAGGCAAATCACGGCTATTTATCATTCTTAATGTAGCCGCAGTGAGACCAGCACTAGTAACCTGATGGTAATCAATAGGCAAATCACGGCTATTTATCAATTTTAATGTAGCCGCAGTGAGACCAGCACTAGTAACCTGATAGTAATCAATAGGCAAATCACGGCTATTTATCATTTTTAATGTAGCCGCAGTGAGACCAGCACTAGTAACCTGATAGTAATCAATAGGCAAATCACGGCTGTTTATCATTTTTAATGTAGCTGCAGTGAGACCAGCACTAGTAACCTGATAGTAATCAATAGGCAAATCACGGCTATTTATCATTTTTAATGTAGCCACAGTGAGACCAGCACTAGTAACCTGATAGTAATCAATAGGCAAATCACTGCTATTTATCATTTTTAATGTAGCCACAGTGAGACCAACACTAGTAACCTGATAGTAATCAATAGGCAAATCACGGCTATTTATCATTTTTAATGTAGCCACAGTGAGACCAGCACTAGTAACCTGATAGTAATCAATAGACAAAGCATGGCTATTTATCATTTTTAAACCTGTTTTGGTGACATAGAGAGATAAAGTCCTGTGTGCAACTCATCCAACCGAGGTGTAGTTAACATCTCAGGGAGATGGATGGAGAGGGAGGGAGGGATAACCATTACCATCCCAGGGTGAGGATGGTCTCAGAGGCATTCACCACTCAAAGATACCTGAGGGGGTCCAGTGACATGAGAACAGACATGGTTCAAAGAGGGGAATAAGATGGAGACACTGACTGAGCTAATGTGGAATCTGTCAGCCTGTCTCCATTGCAAGTCCACCACTTGGACATTAAGGACACCATAGGAGGAAGACCCCACTCTGATGGACCTCCTGCATAACCACAAAACAAACAGCACCATAATTACCCATTCTGAAGACTTAAACCCTGCCTGTGAAATAAATAGGATCTGCTGGAGAGACAGACATGTATCCCAGAGATGACTCCATCTCTGGAACAGGCTCCCCATCCATGTGAAACAGACTTCCTCCCTAACCCAATTCAAGTGCAACCTGGACAATTGGATGTGGAACAGGAAATTCATCCCTGGCTTGGCACCTATGTCTCTAATGGACACAGGCAACCTGTAAATGTTTCATCTCCCAAGCCCCTGCTTACACTTACTGAGGGTATCAGAACTTATCATATATTTGGGATGCATATCTAGGCTTAAAATGGCCCTTGTGGTCATTAGCCTAGAAAACACCTATGAACCTGTGAAGCAGGAGTAGGCCAAAAATGGAACAAAAGGCAGAAATAGTGACCAGCACAACTCTGCATGACACAGTTAACTTCAAAACTGGCCTGGGCTCAAAATCAGACAAGTCTGTATGTGGACCTGGTGATGAATGGGGGCATTGGGATGGCCAGGAAGAATGAAGCAAGCGGAGCCAAAAAATGCTTTTCATCATTCTGGGCAGACCTAATTCTATCTATTCACTAAGTACTACCACATTAGCTTCCATCCAAACTAAATTAAGAGTATCACTATAAATACCTCATCCATACATTTTCAGGGTCTATGCAAAATTTCCAACAATCTGTGCAAATAGATACAACTAAGAGGGCTGCTGCATTCACTTCTGACTTTTGCCAGTTGTTAAACAGCTACATGGAAAATCCAGTACCCACCATCTTTTAATATAATGGTAAATTCAAGAATATGCCTCTCTAGTAGCATTCCTGTTTTAGCAAACTGTATAACAAGAAAAGGAAAATGACAAACTGTAAGAAACTCCCATACCCTCCTGTTAAAACTACAATAAAACATGCCATCAGGGATCTTAGTAGTAATACTATGAGAAAATGTAAAGCACAATATGAGCTTAAGTTCACTACAGATAGCATAGGTGACTACAAGTCTCTCTTCAGTTACATCAGGAAGTTAAGAAATAATTAAGGAATAATGTCCAATAATACACAAAGCTCATATATATCATCACATATTCCAATATCAAAGATGTAGCCAATATATTAGCAGATGACTTTAGTGCTACTATACCCCAACTACTGACATTGTTGTCCCCAATATTCATGAAAATATAGTTTCCTCTGAAACTGGCTTGGACCTAGTTCAAAGTTTAAAAAATAATACTTTCACACAATCAGACAATGCATCAAGTTGCACTCTCATCAATACCGATATGGTCCTATCAGAACCTTTATTTAAACTATTTAGCTTGTGCCTCAGCCTATCCAAGGGTTTATGGCTGATGCCTGGGGAACAGTCACGGTGAATACGCTACACAAAGGTGGTCCATGTATAGACCTAGGTAATTATAGGCACATCAGCATCTCCAGCTTTATACACAAAGACATGAATGTGGCCCCTGTATAGACCTAGGAAATTATAGGCACATCAGCATCTCCAGCTTTATACACAAAGACATGAATGTGGCCCCTGTATAGACCTAGGTAATTATAGGCACACCAGCATCTCCAGTTTTATACACAAAGACATTAAGGTGGTCCCTGCATAGACCTAGGTAATTATAGGCACGTCAGCATCTCCAGCTTTATACACAAAGACATTAAGGTGGTCCCTGTATAGACCTAAGTAATTATAGGCACATCAGCATCTCCATCTTTATGCAAAAAGACATGAAGGTGGCCCCTGTATAGGCCAAGGTAATTATATGCACATCAGCATCTGCAGCTTTATACAAAAAGATATGAAGGTGGCCCCTGTATAGACCTAGGTAATTATAGGCACATCAGCATCCCCAGCATTATACACAAAGACATGAAGGTGGCCCCTGTATAGACCTATGTAATTATAGGCACAGCAGCATCTTCAGATTTATACACAAAGACATGAAGGTGGCCCCTGTATAGACCTAGGTAAATTCAGGCACATCAGCATCTCCAGCTTTATACACAAAGACATGAAGGTGGCCCCTGTATAGACCTAGGTAATTATAGGTACATCAGCATCCCCAGCTTTATACACAAAGACATGAAGGTGGTCCCTGTATAGACCTAGGTAATTATAGGTACTCTAGCTTTATACACAAAGACATGGAGGTGGCCCTTGTACAGACCTATGTAATTATAGGCACATCAGCATCTCCAGCTTTATACACAAAGACATGAAGGTGGCCCCTGTACAAACATAGGTAGTTATAGGCACAGCAGCATCTCCATCTTCATACACAAAGACATGAAGGTGGATCCTGTAGAGACCTAGGTAATTATAAGTATATCAGCATCCCCAGCTTTATACACAAAGACATGAAGGTGGCCCCAGTATATACCTAGGTAATTATAGGCACATCAGTATCCCCAGCTTTATACACAAGGACATGAAGGTTGCCCCTGTATAGACCTGGCCCCTGTAGAGACCTAGGTAATTATAATTAAAAGCACTTCAGCATCTCCAGCTTTATACACAAAGATATGAAGGTAGCACCTGTATAGACCTAGGCAATTGTAGGCACATCAACATCTCCAGCTTTATACACAAAGACATGAAGGTGGCCTCTGTATAGACCTAGGTAGTTATAGGCACATCAGCATCTTCAGCTTTATACACAAAGACACGAAGGTGGCCCCTGTACAGACCTAGGTAATTACAGGCACATCAGTATCCCCAGCTTTATACACAAAGACATGAAGGTGGCCCCTGTATGGACCTAGGTAATTATAGGCACATCAGCATCTCCAGCTTTATACACAAAGACATGAAAGTGGCACCTGTATAGACCTAGGTAAATATGGGCACATCAGCATCCCCAGCTTTATACACAAAGACATGAAGGTGGCCCCTGTATAGATCTAGGCAATTATAGGCACATCAGCATCTTCAGCTTTATACACAAAGACATGAAGGTGGCCCCCGTATACACCTAGATAATTATAGGCACATCAGCATCTCCAGCTTCATACACAAAGACATGAAGATGGCCCCTGTATAGACCTAGCTAATTATGGGCACATCAGCATCCCCAGCTTTATACACAAAGACATGAAGGTGGCCCTGTATAGACCTAGGCAATTATAGTCACATCAGCATCTCCAGCTTTATATGCAAAGACATGAAGGTGGCCCCTGTATAGACCTAGGTAATTATAGGCACATCAGCATCCCCAGCTTTATACACAAAGACATGAAGGTGGTCCCTGTATAGACCTAGGCAATTATAGGCACATCAGCATCTCCAGCTTTATATGCAAAGACATGAAGGTGGCCACTGTATAGACCTAGGTAATTATAGGCACATCAGCATCCCCAGCTTTATACACAAAGACATGAAGGTGGTCCCTGTACAGACCTAGGTAATTATAGGCACATCAGCATCTGCAGCTTTATATGCAAAGACATGAAGGTGGCCCCTGTATAGACCTAGATAATTATAGGCACATCAGCATCTCCAGCTTTATACACAAAGACATGACCTAGATAATTATGGGCACATCAGCATCCCCGGCTTTATACACAAAGACATGAAGGTGGCCCCTGTATAGACCTAGGCAATTATAGTCACATCAGCATCTCCAGCTTTATATGCAAAGACATGAAGGTGGCCCCTGTATAGACCTAGGTAATTATAGGCACATCAGCATCCCCAGCTTTATACACAAAGACATGAAGGTGGTCCCTGTATAGACCTAGGCAATTATAGGCACATCAGCATCTCCAGCTTTATATGCAAAGACATGGAGGTGGCCCCTGTATAGACCTAGGTAATTATAGGCACATCAGCATCTCCAGCATTATACACAAAGACATGAAGGTGGGCCCTGTACAGACCTAGGTAATTATAGGCACATCAGCATCTGCAGCTTTATATGCAAAGACATGAAGGTGGCCCCTGTATAGACCTAGGTAATTATAGGCACATCAGCATCTTCAGCTTTATACACTGAGACATGAAGGTGGTCCCTGTATAGACCTAGGCAATTATAGGCACATCAGCATCTCCAGCTTTGTATGCAAAGACATGAAGGTGGCCCCTGTATAGATCTAGGTAATTATAGGCACATCAGCATCTCCAGCTTTATACACAAAGACATGAAGGTGGCCCCTGTATAGATCTAGGCAATTATAGGCACATCAGCATCTTCAGCTTTATACACAAAGACATGAAGGTGGCCCCCGTATACACCTAGATAATTATAGGCACATCAGCATCTCCAGCTTCATACACAAAGACATGAAGATGGCCCCTGTATAGACCTAGCTAATTATGGGCACATCAGCATCCCCAGCTTTATACACAAAGACATGAAGGTGGCCCCTGTATAGACCTAGGCAATTATAGTCACATCAGCATCTCCAGCTTTATATGCAAAGACATGAAGGTGGCCCCTGTATAGACCTAGGTAATTATAGGCACATCAGCATCCCCAGCTTTATACACAAAGACATGAAGGTGGTCCCTGTATAGACCTAGGCAATTATAGGCACATCAGCATCTCCAGCTTTATATGCAAAGACATGAAGGTGGCCACTGTATAGACCTAGGTAATTATAGGCACATCAGCATCCCCAGCTTTATACACAAAGACATGAAGGTGGTCCCTGTAAAGACCTAGGTAATTATAGGCACATCAGCATCTGCAGCTTTATATGCAAAGACATGAAGGTGGCCCCTGTATAGACCTAGATAATTATTGGCACATCAGCATCTCCAGCTTTATACACAAAGACATGAAAGTGGACCCTGTATAGACCTAGATAATTATGGGCACATCAGCATCCCCGGCTTTATACACAAAGACATGAAGGTGGCCCCTGTATAGACCTAGGCAATTATAGTCACATCAGCATCTCCAGCTTTATATGCAAAGACATGAAGGTGGTCCCTGTATAGACCTAGGCAATTATAGGCACATCAGCATCTCCAGCTTTATATGCAAAGACATGGAGGTGGCCCCTGTATAGACCTAGGTAATTATAGGCACATCAGCATCTCCAGCTTTATACACAAAGACATGAAGGTGGGCCCTGTACAGACCTAGGTAATTAAAGGCACATCAGCATCTGCAGCTTTATATGCAAAGACATGAAGGTGGCCCCTGTATAGACCTAGGTAATTATAGGCATATCAGCATCTTCAGCTTTATACACTGAGACATGAAGGTGGTCCCTGTATAGACCTAGGCAATTATAGGCACATCAGCATCTCCAGCTTTGTATGCAAAGACATGAAGGTGGCCCCTGTATAGATCTAGGTAATTATAGGCACATCAGCATCTCCAGCTTTATACACAAAGACATGATGGTGGCCCCTGTATAGACCTAGGTAATTATAGGCACATCAGCATCTCTAGCTTTATACACAGAGACACGAAGATGACCCCTGTATAGACCTAGGTAATTATGGGCACATCAGCATCTGTAGCTTTATATACAAAGACATGAAGGTGGCCCCTGTATAGACCTAGGTAATTATGGGCACATCAGCATCCCCAGCTTTATACACAAAGACATGAAGGTGGCTCCTGTATAGACCTGGGCAATTATAGGCACATCAGCATCTCCAGCTTTATATGCAAAGACATGAAGGTGGCTCCCTGTATAGACCTAGGTAATCATAGGCACATCAGCATCCCCAGCTTTATACACAAAGACATGAAGGTGGTCCCTGTACAGACCTAGGTAATTATAGGCACATCAGCATCTCCAGCTTTATACACAAAGACATGAAAGTGGCACCTGTATAGACCTAGGTAAATATGGGCACATCAGCATCCCCAGCTTTATACACAAAGACATGAAGGTGGCCCCTGTATAGATCTAGGCAATTATAGGCACATCAGCATCTTCAGCTTTATACACAAAGACATGAAGGTGGCCCCGTATACATCTAGATAATTATAGGCACATCAGCATCTCCAGCTTCATACACAAAGACATGAAGATGGCCCCTGTATAGACCTAGCTAATTATGGGCACATCAGCATCCCCAGCTTTATACACAAAGACATGAAGGTGGCCCCTGTATAGACCTAGGCAATTATAGTCACATCAGCATCTCCAGCTTTATATGCAAAGACATGAAGGTGGCCCCTGTATAGACCTAGGTAATTATAGGCACATCAGCATCCCCAGCTTTATACACAAAGACATGAAGGTGGTCCCTGTATAGACCTAGGCAACTATAGGCACATCAGCATCTCCAGCTTTATATGCAAAGACATGAAGGTGGCCACTGTATAGACCTAGGTAATTATAGGCACATCAGCATCCCCAGCTTTATACACAAAGACATGAAGGTGGTCCCTGTACAGACCTAGGTAATTATAGGCACATCAGCATCTGCAGCTTTATATGCAAAGACATGAAGGTGGCCCCTGTATAGACCTAGATAATTATAGGCACATCAGCATCTCCAGCTTTATACACAAAGACATGAAGGTGGACCCTGTATAGACCTAGATAATTATGGGCACATCAGCATCCCCGGCTTTATACACAAAGACATGAAGGTGGCCCCTGTATAGACCTAGGCAATTATAGTCACATCAGCATCTCCAGCTTTATATGCAAAGACATGAAGGTGGCCCCTGTATAGACCTAGGTAATTATAGGCACATCAGCATCCCCAGCTTTATACACAAAGACATGAAGGTGGTCCCTGTATAGACCTAGGCAATTATAGGCACATCAGCATCTCCAGCTTTATATGCAAAGACATGGAGGTGGCCCCTGTATAGACCTAGGTAATTATAGGCACATCAGCATCTCCAGCTTTATACACAAAGACATGAAGGTGGGCCCTGTACAGACCTAGGTAATTATAGGCACATCAGCATCTGCAGCTTTATACACAAAGACATGAAGGTGGTCCCTGTATAGACCTAGGCAATTATAGGCACATCAGCATCTCCAGCTTTATATGCAAAGACATGGAGGTGGCCCCTGTATAGACCTAGGTAATTATAGGCACATCAGCATCTCCAGCTTTATACACAAAGACATGAAGGTGGGCCCTGTACAGACCTAGGTAATTATAGGCACATCAGCATCTGCAGCTTTATATGCAAAGACATGAAGGTGGCCCCTGTATAGACCTAGGTAATTATAGGCACATCAGCATCTTCAGCTTTATACACTGAGACATGAAGGTGGTCCCTGTATAGACCTAGGCAATTATAGGCACATCAGCATCTCCAGCTTTGTATGCAAAGACATGAAGGTGGCCCCTGTATAGATCTAGGCAATTATAGGCACATCAGCATCTTCAGCTTTATACACAAAGACATGAAGGTGGCCCCCGTATACACCTAGATAATTATAGGCACATCAGCATCTCCAGCTTCATACACAAAGACATGAAGATGGCCCCCGTATAGACCTAGCTAATTCTGGGCACATCAGCATCCCCAGCTTTATACACAAAGACATGAAGGTGGCCCCTGTATAGACCTAGGCAATTATAGTCACATCAGCATTTCCAGCTTTATATGCAAAGACATGAAGGTGGCCCCTGTATAGACCTAGGTAATTATAGGCACATCAGCATCCCCAGCTTTATACACAAAGACATGAAGGTGGTCCCTGTATAGACCTAGGCAATCATAGGCACATCAGCATCTCCAGCTTTATATGCAAAGACATGAAGGTGGCCACTGTATAGACCTAGGTAATTATAGGCACATCAGCATCCCCAGCTTTATACACAAAGACATGAAGGTGGTCCTGTACAGACCTAGGTAATTATAGGCACATCAGCATCTGCAGCTTTATATGCAAAGACATGAAGGTGGCCCCTGTATAGACCTAGATAATTATAGGCACATCAGCATCTCCAGCTTTATACACAAAGACATGAAGGTGGACCCTGTATAGACCTAGATAATTATGGGCACATCAGCATCCCCGGCTTTATACACAAAGACATGAAGGTGGCCCCTGTATAGACCTAGGCAATTATAGTCACATCAGCATCTCCAGCTTTATATGCAAAGACATGAAGGTGGTCCCTGTATAGACCTAGGCAATTATAGGCACATCAGCATCTCCAGCTTTATATGCAAAGACATGGAGGTGGCCCCTGTATAGACCTAGGTAATTATAGGCACATCAGCATCTCCAGCTTTATACACAAAGACATGAAGGTGGGCCCTGTACAGACCTAGGTAATTATAGGCACATCAGCATCTGCAGCTTTATATGCAAAGACATGAGGGTGGCCCCTGTATAGACCTAGGTAATTATAGGCATATCAGCATCTTCAGCTTTATACACTGAGACATGAAGGTGGTCCCTGTATAGACCTAGGCAATTATAGGCACATCAGCATCTCCAGCTTTGTATGCAAAGACATGAAGGTGGCCCCTGTATAGATCTAGGTAATTATAGGCACATCAGCATCTCCAGCTTTATACACAAAGACATGATGGTGGCCCCTGTATAGACCTAGGTAATTATAGGCACATCAGCATCTCTAGCTTTATACACAGAGACACGAAGATGACCCCTGTATAGACCTAGGTAATTATGGGCACATCAGCATCTGTAGCTTTATATACAAAGACATGAAGGTGGCCCCTGTATAGACCTAGGTAATTATGGGCACATCAGCATCCCCAGCTTTATACACAAAGACATGAAGGTGGCTCCTGTATAGACCTGGGCAATTATAGGCACATCAGCATCTCCAGCTTTATATGCAAAGACATGAAGGTGGCTCCCTGTATAGACCTAGGTAATCATAGGCACATCAGCATCCCCAGCTTTATACACAAAGACATGAAGGTGGTCCCTGTACAGACCTAGGTAATTATAGGCAGATCAGCATCTCCAGCTTTACAAACAAAGACATGAAGGTGTCCCCTGTATAATCCTAGGTAATTATAGGCACATCAGCATCTCCAGCTTTATACACAAAGACATGAAGGTGGCCCCTGTATAGACCTAGGTAAGTATAGGCACATCAGCATCTCCAGCTTTATACACAAAGACATGAAGGCGGCCCCTGTATAGACCTAGGTAATTATAGGCACATCAGCATCTCCAGCTTTATACACAAAGACATGAAGGTGGTCCCTGTACAGACCTAGGTAATTATAGGCACATCAGCATCTGCAGCTTTATATGCAAAGACATGAAGGTGGCCCCTGTATAGACCTAGATAATTATAGGCACATCAGCATCTCCAGCTTTATACACAAAGACATGAAGGTGGACCCTGTATAGACCAAGATAATTATGGGCACATCAGCATCCCCGGCTTTATACACAAAGACATGAAGGTGGCCCCTGTATAGACCTAGGTAATTATAGGCACATCAGCATCCCCAGCTTTATACACAAAGACATGAAGGTGGTCCCTGTATAGACCTAGGCAATTATAGGCACATCAGCATCTCCAGCTTTATATGCAAAGACATGGAGGTGGCCCCTGTATAGACCTAGGTAATTATAGGCACATCAGCATCTCCAGCTTTATACACAAAGACATGAAGGTGGGCCCTGTACAGACCTAGGTAATTATAGGCACATCAGCATCTGCAGCTTTATATGCAAAGACATGAAGGTGGCCCCTGTATAGACCTAGGTAATTATAGGCACATCAGCATCTTCAGCTTTATACACTGAGACATGAAGGTGGTCCCTGTATAGACCTAGGCAATTATAGGCACATCAGCATCTCCAGCTTTGTATGCAAAGACATGAAGGTGGCCCCTGTATAGATCTAGGTAATTATAGGCACATCAGCATCTCCAGCTTTATACACAAAGACATGATGGTGGCCCCTGTATAGACCTAGGTAATTATAGGCACATCAGCATCTCTAGCTTTATACACAGAGACACGAAGATGACCCCTGTATAGACCTAGGTAATTATGGGCACATCAGCATCTGTAGCTTTATATACAAAGACATGAAGGTGGCCCCTGTATAGACCTAGGTAATTATGGGCACATCAGCATCCCCAGCTTTATACACAAAGACATGAAGGTGGCTCCTGTATAGACCTGGGCAATTATAGGCACATCAGCATCTCCAGCTTTATATGCAAAGACATGAAGGTGGCTCCCTGTATAGACCTAGGTAATTATAGGCACATCAGCATCCCCAGCTTTATACACAAAGACATGAAGGTGGTCCCTGTACAGACCTAGGTAATTATAGGCAGATCAGCATCTCCAGCTTTACAAACAAAGACATGAAGGTGTCCCCTGTATAGACCTAGGTAATTATAGACACATCAGCATCTCCAGCTTTATACACAAAGACATGAAGGTGGCCCCTGTATAGACCTAGGTAAGTATAGGCACATCAGCATCTCCAGCTTTATACACAAAGACATGAAGGCGGCCCCTGTATAGACCTAGGTAATTATAGGCACATCAGCATCTCCAGCTTAATACAGAAAGACATGAAGGTGGGCCCTGTACAGACCTAGGTAATTATAGGCACATCAGCATCTGCAACTTTATATGCAAAGACATGAAGGTGGCCCCTATATAGACCTAAGTAATTATAGGCACATCAGCATCTCCAGCTTTATACACAAAGACATGAAGGTGGCCCCTGCATAGACCTAGGTAATTATAGGCACGTCAGCATCTCCAGCTTTATACACAAAGACATGAAGGTGGCCCCTGTATAGACCTAGGTAATTACAGGCACATCAGCATCCCCAGCTTTATACACAAAGACATGGAACATATCATAGCAGAACTCATTTATGCAGACATAGGCAAATATACTGACCTACACCCCAATCCATTTAGTTTTGTGAAGGGCAGGTTCTGTCTCCTGAGCCTAATAAGCTTCTTTAAAAATGTTAAAGGGTCTATGGACAGTGGTCAGTCAGTGTGAATTGCTTGTCTTAATCTGTTAAAGGCTTTTGACATTGTCCCCAATGCTGGCATTATAAACAAACTAAGACAAACTTACAGCCCCTATATAATCTGCGTAATTACAATCTGACTATCCTAAATATCCCAGGTTGTGAAAAGTGCTGGTACCCTCTGTGAATGAAAAATTATAACTAATGGGGTACCTACTGTTGTGCTAGTTACTTATAAATGTAATAAATTGCTATTATTAATTACCTTTCAGTGAAATTAATATATAACTATTATTACTTTTCTAAAAAAGTATTATATTACAATTGCTAGTTACTAACATAAGCATCGTTTATCAATTATAATATTGAGATTTACTCACACAAGTAAGCACGTGTACAAGTGTATTATTAAAGTTGTATGCGCAGTGTTACAATGATGACAGCTAGCATTTAACAGTTGAAAAACTCCAGCAAACTAGTTTTTATAGCTTCAGTCACAAATAATAATTAAACCAAACCATACACAGCCAGAAGCATAAGACCTATAAAAACCTATCACATTTTGTCTATTTTCAGCAACTAAAAATTGAAACATGAAAAGAATTTTAAATAGAGCATAACAAAAAATTGTCAAGACAAAAGTTAGTTGATCATAAATCCACCTGAAGAGTCCTGCTTGGTTTAGTAGGTTGGGGCACTTGGTGTTAAACCAGTGAGTGGTGAGTTCAATTCTGACTGATGGCGGTATGGAGAACCAATGCCATTTATTATACAGCAAAGTAAGGATATGATCTCTAACAGGCTAGAACTGTCCCAGTGTTAGGGGGTGTTTTAGTGGGTAATAGTCCCACAGTACCAGAGCAGGGTCAGATTCTGGTCATCATTAGCTTTCACCTACTTGCACTGCTAAAAAAATGAAGTAAATTTTGCTCCAGAATAATTCTAATGATCCATTATGAATGTTACATGCTATGAGTTGTGCAAACATTATGTTGTATTTTTTTATCCATATTCCCCCTTCAAAGTCTCTATTACCTCCTAACATCTGGTTACTATTCATACTTTCCAGGGCCCTCAAAAGTTTTCCATCACTCTTTAGGGGGAGATATCACCCACCCTGAGAACCACTCATTTAAGCAAAGGTAACTCAAAAGTAACACGCATTTAAGTTACTAGTTACTAAAAAAGAAATGTATTGCTATTACTTTGTTACTATTTTGAAAAAGTAACTAGTTATATTACTTGTTACTAAAAACTGTAATATATTACATTATTATACTACATACAGTAATATATTATTCCCATCACTGGAAGTACCAAGTGGGTGAGACTAGGGCCCTCCCCTAATTGGTATTTATTTTGAAGACATCCAATCCAATATATCCTACAAGTCTGTTTAACTAAGTTTGCTGATGTCTGTAAGCTTAGCACTGTTATCCAGTCATCCAATGATACTAAATAGCTCCAATAAAGCTTAGAATATGCAAAAACCTTATGCACAGGAAACAGTCAAGTTAAATGCAAAAATGTGCAGCATAGTAGCATTTGGCAAACAAAAAAAAGTTCCCACCTCTTGTGGTTTAAAGGGTACTTTTCAGACAGCTGCTACCATAAAAGACCTGGGTACTTATGTGGATGATTGTCTCTCATTCAATCACATTTCCACCATAGTCATCAAATTCTTCTTTCTGTCACAGTTAATTTCCAAGGGAGTATCTTAAAAGATCCAAAGAAGTCATCCTATCACTGTACATTTCCCTTATCAGACCCATCGATGGGTGCAATGTCTGTCTTCAAAATGTATACATCAAAGCATATTGCTCACCTGGAAAGGGCCCCAATGGAATTTTCTTTTTATTTGGTAACCTACAGTCTGCTCTGAGGTGACCTGTGCCTCACTTTTCAGGCCTTGAAAGACCCAATCCTGTTTGACCTCCTATTTCTCTGGAATAAACAGTGGGTCTACAAATACCCACAGTAGATCTTTACCAATGATAAATAAGAGGTGGGTTCCTACCTAAGCATATTCTTGGCCTATGGAATAAGTCAACACTATGGGTAAGTACTACCTTGGCTACCTTTAAGACTTGTCTCGATGACTGGATGTGTAGATATTAATTTACACCAAAATTATCACTTACAGCTCTGCTCAGTGTGGGAGATGAGCAATATTACTTAATAAGCAGTTGTTCAAAAATAGGAGGCACAGACATTTAAGTTTGTCTGCTTAAAGGTATATAGGGGTATATATACATATATAAAAAACGGTTGTCCTTATGATTGCTTACCTAGTGTTGTTTCAGTGTTTCCTGTGTTTTCTTCAGCACATTTTAACTAGGGAAGACTGCAGTCTTATAACTGTGGAACAAATAAATCAATTAAGGTCAGGTGGCCACTAGGACATCAGAAACCATGAGATTATAAGTGCTGTGAGGTACATTTTTTATGTCCTTTTTCAACCCTTTGATACAATGAACGCCAGAACACTTATCACAAGAAAATAAAATAAAAAAAAAAAACCACATGTTCCCCAAGGTCCCCCCGCCATCCATTGTTCCACCACATGCATCCCTTGGTACCTCCAGTCCCCCCACCCATCCTGCCCCCCCCACATCACTCACATTCTTTTTTATTCCCTTTGTCACATTTTTGTCTTACTCTTCAGATTTTTCTTATGTTCTTTCAACACCCCCTAACTAGACAAAGACTGCATTCTAATATTTAAGGAAAAAATAATTGAGGTTAGCTGGGGTTAAGTGGGCCACTAGGCCAGGACTCCAGCAACCATAGGGTCCTAGAAACTCTGATGTGAATTTTAGATTTTTTTAAACATCCTTTTTGCATCCAATGAGGGCCCAAACAAAAATCAGGATTAAGGGAAGATGTTCATTCTCACTCTTCTGTGCTACTTTTTCCCACATTCTTTTAACACAACCTACCTTATCAAGACTGCACTGCAAGAACCGTGGAGAAAATAATTCAGTTAACCTAGGGTTTGGCCCCCTTTTAAAAATAAAAGGTTATAGATGCTCTAAGCTAGATTTTAGAGCATTCTTCCAACCTTTCGATCCAATGATAATTCAAACAAAAACACAAGTTAGGAAATAAATTCAGTGTCATTTTTTTTTCAAGGGAAGGAATAAGTTGTATCCAGTGCTTAATATTCAAAGCTGTCAAAACTGAGACAGGAAATACTTGTGAAAATGGAAGTAAACATGGCCACAGTTATAGGCTTGTGAAAATGAAAGTACACATATCCACAGTCATATCATGCAAATTGCTGCTGTGATACATTTGTGCAACATGCTTCCTCACGTCTAAGCCCAAATGACAACAATTTTCTGTATATCCCCCTAATTTTAGACTGGGACAACACATTAAATGTAATAACATATTTTAATAGGTTGGTTTTAGAGATATAAAAAGGCATGCTTCCTTCCCCTACTCCCAAAAAAGATAGCCACTTGTATACTCATATGATGTTTGATTGTGAGGGAAAAAAACTACACCAAACAGGTATGCATTTGATATTTGATTGTGGGGTAATTAAAAAATAACAGTCACAGTAATGTATGTCAACTTGTTGCTCCTATTTAGTACACTGCCTGTCAACAAGCTATGATCACATTCTGTGTACATCCTTTGTGGTTTGTAATGTAAATTAGAGAAATAATGACTGCACCATACCCAGCCCCCACACAAGCTACAGCAACCTTCTTTGGACATGTCTGAGGTTTATGAAGAAAAGTAAGAGAAATAATAATTACAATGTCCATAGTCTTTAAGTAAGATAAAATGTTATTCTGTGCACATGCCTGAGCAGAGATAGTTTTAAACTAGGTGGGGTTAAGGACAAAGACCACTATTATGCCTGTGTTAAAATTAAAAAAAAAAACAGTCCAAGATGAGGGGGGGGGGGGTCCTGGAAACTCTATCAGGATAACTTGTGATGCATGCTGTGCCTTATTTTTAAAATGGTGTATTACCTTTTTAATTCTGACATGCATATGGTTTCTTACATGGTGAGCAGTAGTGTGTGTGTGTGTGTGTGTGTGTGTGTGTGTGTGTGTGTGTGTGTGTGTGTGCGCGCGCAGTTACTTTTACACACACACACACACACACACACACACACACACACACACACACACACACACACACAAACACTCACATGCTACATGGTGACATACAACAAACTGGATGAACAGCACTTCACCTGTGGTATTTCTTTGGATTGTTGGAGGAAACCAGACCACATAGATAAACACACACAGAGACAGAAAGAGCATGCAGACCAGAGCACATGGATAAACACACACACACACAGTATGCAGACCAGAGCACATGGACAAACACACACAGAAACATAGAGAACATGCAGACTCACCACAGATAAATCCCCTGTCAAGACCACAAGAAGTTTGCGATGGTGATGTTACTGCACCTCTGTGCTGATGGACAGATCCTTTCACATCCATTCACATCCATTTTCTTTTAGCCAAACCACCAAAGATAGTCACTTGTCATGTGCAATACTGATGTTTGTGATAGAAACTGAAATAAATTATTGACTACTTCTAACTCTTAAACACACTGCAACTACCTTCTTCTTCTTCTTCTTTCGGCTTTTTCCCGGTTAGGTGTCACCACAGCGGATCACCTTGTCCGCACATTGAATGGCAGTGGAGTCAGAAGGCACACTCACACGCACACCTAGGGCCAATTTAAAGTGTCCAATCCACCTGCAGCATGTCTTTGGGATGTGGGAGGAAACCGGAGCACCCGGAGGAAACCCACGTGACCACAGGGAGGACATGCAGACTCCGCACAGAAGGCACCCCAGCCAAGGATCGAACCGGAGAACCTCTTGCTGTGAGGCAGCAATGCTAACCACTGCACCACCGTGGCAACTACCTACATACACAAAAACACTCGCATAAGCCAAATCAATACTAGTTGTACACAGATTTCAGTACCTCTATTTTTGCCATACTATATCAGTGTTTGTTATTCAGCAGTAAACAAATATAAGGAAGGGTAAGTTGATTTTATCTATAGATGGCCTTAGTACCCATCAGTTGCTGACTGCGTACATCAGAGGTAGCTGATCGTGGTAAAATAATAAGTAAGCATACTAAAGCTCAGAGTAATGTAGTTCAAGTTTGTTTTACACAAATACACAGTAATCACTATTAAGTAGTCAAACTTACTTCACATAAATGTATACTTTGGATACTGTATTCTGGTCATATATCTAAAATTATTTAAAGTTCTTTCATTGGATCTATGTCAGTTTATTGAAAAACCGCATTGCCAAAACACATATGGTAGAGACCATTGCAAGGGGGCATTCCTTGCTAATTCTTTATACCAACTCCAACATTGCACTGCAGTGGAGAAAAGGGCAAATTCCCTGATCCCTACTGTACTGCAATCTCAGAATGGTTTGGTGAGCCAAATTGGCAACCATATGGTCTCAACTAAGGAGATTTCTATAATTTGGTCCTTTGTCAAGTTGAGATAACCCCTTAGAATTGCATACTGCACTTCTAGCTCACTTTGTTAGCTTATATGCTGAATTTAACAGCTACAGATTTTCAATGCCTTTTTTAATTTAAAAAAATTCAAACAGCACCAGAAATATTTCATTATTCTGGATCATAAACTCTAGTCACATGTGCAGCACTGCTTGTCTCTGCACTGTAAACTCCATTCACATGTGCAGCACTGCTTGTTTCTGGACTGTAAACTCCATTCGCATGTGCAACACTGCTTGTTTCTGGACTGTAGCTGCATTCACATGTGCAACACTGCTTGTTTCTGGACTGTAACTCCATTCACATGTGCAGCACTGCTTGTTTCTGGACTGTAACTCCATTCACATGTACAGCACTGCTTGTTTCTGGACTGTAACTCCATTCACATGTGCAGCACTGCTTGTTTCTGGACTGTAAACTCCATTCACATGTACAGCACTGCTTGTTTCTGCACTGTAAACTCCATTCACATGTGCAGCACTGCTTGTTTCTGGACTGTAAACTCCATTCGCATGTGCAACACTGCTTGTTTCTGGACTGTAGCTGCATTCACATGTGCAACACTGCTTGTTTCTGGACTGTAACTCCATTCACATGTGCAGCACTGCTTGTTTCTGGACTGTAACTCCATTCACATGTACAGCACTGCTTGTTTCTGGACTGTAACTCCATTCACATGTGCAGCACTGCTTGTTTCTGGACTGTAAACTCCATTCACATGTGCAGCACTGCTTGTTTCTAGACTGTAAACTCCATTCACATGTGCAGAACTGGTAATTTCTGGACTGTAAACTCCATTCACATGTGCAGCACTGCTTGTTTCTGGACTGTAAACCATTCACGTGAAACACTGCTTGTTTCTAGATTGTAAACTATATTCACATGTGCAGCCCTGCTTATTTCTGAACTGTAAACTCCATTCACATGTGCAGCACTGCTTTTTTTCTTTGCAAACACTATTCACATGTGCAGTCCTGCTTGTTTCTGGACTGTAAACTCCATTCACATGTGCAACACTGCTTGTTTCTGGACTGTAAACCCCATTCATATGTGCAGCACTGCTTGTTTCTGGTCTGTAAACTCCATTCACATGTGCACCACTGCTTGTTTCTGGACTGTAAACTCTATTTACATGTACACCACTGCTTGTTTCTGGACTATAAATCCCATTCACGTGCAGCACTGCTTGTTTCTGGACTGTAAACTCCATTCACATGTGCAGTGCCACCTGTCTCCGGACTGTAAACTCCATTCACATGTGTAGCAATGCTTGTTTCAGGACCATAAATTCCATTCACTTGTGCAGCACTGCTTGTTTCTGGACTGTAAACTTCATTCACATGTGCAGAGCTGCTTGTTTCTGGACTGTAACTCCATTCACATGTGCAGCACTGCTTGTTTCTGGACTGTAAACTCCATTCACATGTGCAGCACTGCTTGTTTCTGGACTGTAAACTCCATTCACATGTGCAGAGCTGCTTGTTTCTGGACTGTAAACTCCATTCACATGTGCAGCACTGCTTGTTTCTGGACTGTAACTCCATTCACATGTGCAGATCTGCTTGTTTCTGGACTGTAACTCCATTCACATGTGCAGCACTGCTTGTTTCTGGACTGTAACTCCATTCACATGTGCAGAGCTGCTTGTTTCTGGACTATAAACTCCATTCACATGTGCAGAACTGCTTGTTTCTGGACTGTAAACTCCATTCACATGTGCAGAGCTGCTTGTTTCTGGACTATAAACTCCATTCACATGTGCAGAACTGCTTGTTTCTGGACTGTAACTCCATTCACATGTGCAGCACTGCTTGTTTCTGGACTGTAACTCCATTCACAAGTACAGAACTGCTTGTTTCTGGACTGTAAACTCCATTCACATGTGCAGAGCTGCTTGTTTCTGGACTATAAACTCCATTCACATGTGCAGAACTGCTTGTTTCTGGACTGTAAACTCCATTCACATGTGCAGAGCTGCTGGTTTCTGGACTATAAACTCCATTCACATGTGCAGAACTGCTTGTTTCTGGACTGTAAACTCCATTCACATGTGCAGCACTGCTTGTTTCTGGACTGTAACTCCATTTACATGTGCAGAGCTGCTTGTTTCTGGACTATAAACTCCATTCACATGTGCAGAACTGCTTGTTTTTGGACTGTAAACTCCATTCACATGTGCAGTGCTGCTTGTTTCTGGACTATAAACTCCATTCATATGTGCAGAACTGCTTGTTTCTGGACTGTAACTCCATTCACATGTGCAGCACTGCTTGTTTCTGGACTGTAACTCCATTCACATGTACAGAACTGCTTGTTTCTGGACTGTAAACTCCATTCACATGTGCAGAGCTGCTTGTTTCTGGACTATAAACTCCATTCACATGTGCAGAACTGCTTGTTTCTGGACTGTAAACTCCATTCACATGTGCAGAGCTGCTTGTTTCTGGACTATAAACTCCATTCACATGTGCAGAACTGCTTGTTTCTGGACTGTAAACTCCATTCACATGTGCAGAGCTGCTTGTTTCTGGACTATAAACTCCATTCACATGTGCAGAACTGCTTGTTTCTGAACTGTAGCTCCATTTACATGTGCAGCACTGCTTGTTTCTGGACTGTAAACTGTATTCACATGTGCACCACTGCTTGTTTCTGGACTATAAATCCCATTCACGTGCAGCACTGCTTGTTTCAATGGAGGTTGTTGTCCATGTCTATGGAAGTAATTGCAATGTCATTTGAATGCTTCCTTTTAATTATTTATTTTTTCTTGAGCATTTTCGTTCGTAAGCAGTACGTAGATGTGCACTACATGTGTTTAAATACCAGTAATCTCTCCCCTTCACAAAGAGTTACGAAGTACCAGGTAGAAGAGTTACATGTTTAAGTGAAGTTTTTTTTAAATATAGTTCTCAATTGCCCCTGATATTGGTATATCACACTTTTGATCTTAACTGTCCCTGCTTTTTCAAAATGTCCCTGATTTCCTCAGATTTATGCTCTGCCCATCGTAATTATTTTATTTGCTAGTAAACCATTCAGGATTATCAGTCTATAATGCTAGATATTAAGAGTTTCGATCTTCTTCTTCTTCAAAAAATGCATGTTGATACAAAACTTATTTATTTAATTAAGTGAATCAGAGTCCTACTTAACTATTCTCCTTATTGTGGGTCTTTGTATTCCCACTACTTTTTGTTTCCGTCCAGATTTACTCTTGTTTTTCTCTCCTACTTCAAGAACTAGCTCTTTATTCATCTTCTATTCATATTTCTTTTTTCAGTTTTCACATCCTTTCTATTATAATCTTAAGCCAGGATTCAGATAAAACCCAGCTACAAGCAGTATGTGCTCTGGTAAAAAGGGCAACAATTTGAAATGTCTGCACCAGCTACACTGAGTCTCAAAATATAGCTTCCTAGGTTGGTACTAGGCTATCGGTCTTAGGCCTATACAAGCCTAGCCATAACAATTCACTGGACATTTCTTCCCACAATATTTACTTCCTTGGACCCCTGTGGATCTGATATGGATATAGAGACTGAATTGCTGAAAGAATGCACGTACATGTACTAAGTCCGAGGAGCTATTTCTCAGAATATTCCCTTTGCTCCAAGGTATGGCAATCTCAGAGTCAGTATATATAAGTTCAGGAGGTGTGGGAGTGCCCCCCTGCAAAAACAAAATTAAAACAGAAGAGTGATTTTCAAGATTCACGCTTCTCCTGGGCTTTTGGTCTTTTTTTTTTTTTTTTTTTTTTTTTTTTAGCTTGTTGGCACTTTTGAGCCCAACATTTTAATAGGGACTCGGAAAAAGTGGTATTTTAATGAGATCATGAGAAACAGCAAATGAGAGACATATTAACTGCAATAAAGCAAGATCTTATTATCCGTTATGCAAGTCTCTGAATTACTTGGTGATTACAAGAAGTGCTAACAAGCACATTGCTGTGGTAATCACCTCTGGCATCCTATGCATCAGTTTGGTACAGGCGCCTTCCACACACATGCACAGTTAGACAGACAGACAGACAGACAGGCACACACACACACACACACACACACACACACACACACACACACACACACACACACACACACACACATCTATGTATCTCTCAATTGCCCCTAATGTTACATGTATTTGCTTCTAACACCTGCCCTGTCCCTCTTCACAGCCAATTATGCCTGACATTAGTATTCATACTTCTCATTAATGACTTTGCTCATTAGTTTAGGGCA
>NC_056744.1:1807010502-1807018002 GCF_019279795.1 Protopterus annectens
ACCTGACCGTGAGCAGCATCCTGCCTTCACCAAGAATGATGCCTCAGTACAAAGACAAAATGATCAGTTTTAACAATTGGCTTAATCACTGGTGTCATTCTAGGGGATCAATGTCTGTCAGCCTGGGATGACATGCTGGACAAGCAGCGTTGCTTAAGGGATGGCTTGCACCTGTCACCACTGGGCTTCTGGATACTGGCCAAGGCTCTTGCCACCCCATAGTGCCTTTTTAGGCAATGCTCAAAAGACAAATCAACCTCCGTAAAAACAAAAATGGAAAAAATTAAGGGTAATGTTGCTCAACGCCAGAAGTCTAAATCTCAAGATGCAGGCACTCGAAGCACTTCTCAGTATGGAGAACATTGATGTCTGTGCAGTAACTGAAACCTGGTTCAAGGCTCCTGAGAGCACTCCAGCGCTACCAGGCTATACCTCATATCATGCTTTTGGCCTCAAGTTCCAGGCGAACCACAAAGGGAGGGGAGTGTCCATTTTCATAAAGGACACCTACACCTCTCGATTGGTGGCTACCATGAAGCATCAGAAACCATACAAGTTTTACTCACCATAGGCAAAACTGCCATACAACTGGTCGCATGTTATAGAACACCCACCCAATCCCAGGAATCCCATCAAGCATTCCTGAAAACACTGGAGGATATGAATGTCACACCAAACACCATCATATTGGGTGACTTCAACTACCCCAACATAGACTGGGCCCACTATTCTAGCCCTAACACCCTAGCCCAAAGATTCCTGGAATTCATTAACTCAAATGCTATGGAGCAACTGGTCACTTTTCCTACAAGGAGAGATAATATACTTGACCTGATTATCACAAACATGGGGTCCAAATGCTCCGCACCAGATATAAACCCCTCACTAGTAAGATCTGACCATAAACTGATCATGTTGGATGTACATATCCCACCCCCAACCCCAGAACAAAGGACTACAGTGAAAAACTTTTCAAAAGCTGACTTTACACTCCTTAAGTCCGAAATGATATCCTTTAAGCCTACTGGGTTAATGGAAACCACATCCCAAAATGCTGAATCCTACACAACAGCCTTCTACGGACATCTCCAAGAATGCATGGATCAAGCAATCCCAACGAAAACCAAGACCCTCTCCACCAAGGGAAAACGCCCGGTTTGGTGGACCCCGGCTATAAACAAACTGTACAACAAAAGAAGGAAGCTACTGCAGGACAAAGCCAAATCCCACAAGGGAAAGGCTTCCATGATCAGCACAAGTAAAAACTACGTTCTCTCATAAAACATCTAAAGCCAACTTTGAGAGAAAGATTGCCAAGGATACCAAAGACAATCACAAGGCCTTCTTCAATTATGTCAGAACCTTGGGAGGAAATTCTCAGATATGCTCTGAGTTGGTACACAACGACAAAAAATTCACTGACCCTACCGACATTGCCAATATTCTGGCAGATAGGTTCAGTGCAAATTTCTCCCCTCCATCACCCCCTAAAAATGAAGTAATTATCCCTGCTGAATGTAACCTACCTGTCATCTCAGACATACAGGTGAAATCAGCACTCAACAAAGCAAAAAACACAGCATCTATGGGACCCGATGGTATCCCCGGTTGCATGTTACATGAACTTCAAGATGAACTAAACCCGCACCTAAAAACGCTATTCAATCTTAGCCTCACTACAGGATATGTACCTGAACACTGGCGTACAGCAACAGTGGTCCCACTCCACAAAGGGGGAAATTCTACCGACCCTGGTAACTACCGCCCCATAAGTCTGACCAGCCTGGTCTGCAAGGCTATGGAAAGAATCATCATGGAACTCATAAATGGCGATATTGGAGATCTGCAGACCCTTGATCCCACCCAGTTCGGTTTTGTAAAAGGCAGATCCTGCCTCTTAAACCTGGTTGACTTCTTCGAGACAGTCACTAGTGCCATCGACGAGGGCAAGGCTGTCCACACTGCCTACTTGGACTTAGCTAAAGCCTTTGACACGATACCACACTCTGGCATCATAGACAAGCTCAGCAGCCTAAATGTAAATCCATATGTCACAAGATGGGTAGCAAACTGGCTAAAAAACAGAACCCATAAGGTCAAAATTGCTGGAGCCATGTCAGACTCAAAACCAGTCATGAGTGGTGTCCCACAGGGCTCAGTCTTGGGACCACTCTTATTCGGCATTTACTTCTCGGATGTGAAAGCAAATATGGGAGGATTATGGCTGACAAAGTTTGCAGATGACTGCAAACTGGGTGCCATAGTTGATTCACCTGCTGACACACACATCCTACAGAAAGGTCTCACTGAAACGGACAACTGGTGCTGGAATCATGGCCTCAAACTTAACGCCAAAAAATGTATAGTCATCCCCTTTGGGAAAAACAAAGTACCCACAAATTATCACATAGACAATAACCCACTGAGTACGGAAGAAGTAATCAGAGACCTGGGGACTCAAGTCGATAGTGACCTCTCCTTTGACAACCATGTTGCCAAAGTGGTCAGAAAGACATTCTACCTTGCCCATCTCATCATGAAGGGATTCTCATCCAGATCAAAGGAGGTCATTGTACCTCTATATTCCTCCCTTGTCAGGCCCATGATTGAATATAATGCTCCATTTGGGATGCATCTCACCCGGCACATGCAACAACTGGAAAGACCCCAGAAGTACCTCACCAAGAGGATCATGGGTCTCAAACATGTGCCTTATCCAGCTAGATTAAAGAAACTCCAGCTCTATTCAGTAGCATACCGCCTGCTCAGAGGTGATTTGTGCCTAACATATAGGGCCATGTCAACCAAGAACTGATGGACATGCTCCATCTCAAAAATCCAGATCCACCAGAACCACGCATAAGCTAAAGATTTCAACCTCTGCACAAATATGAATAAAACATGCTGGAGGGATAGATTCATAACACAGAGGTTACCCGTACTCTGGAACAAAATCCCAGTTCATGTGAGACAGAGCCCTTCATTGGCACTGTTCAAGAAAAATCTCGATGCATGGATGGGAGATCGTAAGTTTACCCCGGGAGTCACCTCAGTGTCACTACTAGACAGAGGTATAGTTTACTAAATAATGGGGTCCCACATGTGTCACTACTAGAGAGGCGCAACTATATAATACGGGGTGGCGTAAGCCACATCATTGTTGGCTAGGCTTGTAAATGCCCCAGGGCAGATAGCCTAGTACACTACTATGAAACTATGAAACTATGAAACTGCAATTCTCAGTAATTTACCAATAAACCACTGTCTGTTTGTAAGGAACAGATGAAGAATGAAGTACACTCATGGACATTTTACATTAAAGGCAGCTGTGAGTTTGATTATATGGCTGGTTTCCTGCCAGTGCAAAAATAAAAATAAATTAAACAAATAAACAAATCACCTCCCTTACCTATTACCTATTACAGTCTGGACCACATCATTCTGTCTATGGTAGAGCCTCCTGGTACAATCCCAGACTCCTGTCGCTAGAATCACTGTAGATATTGCCATCCAGTGTTCAAATTTACAGACATTCATCTTAATTTCTCCCCTCAGAATGTAGACAATAGACAGAGCCATTGAGGTTTCAAATGCTCTCTGATTGGTTGTTTCGGTCATGCTGTGATAGATCAAGGAGAAATCCAGGAAATTAAGCAGTTATAGCAGTTTCTTTACAGGGCACCGGTCTTATTTGAAAAGGGGCACTTTTACTTGGTGAAGAAAAAAAGCAATCGTCTTTCTTATGCCCGGAACTATGATATCACAAGGGCTCAAAATGAACAAATATGATTCCAGTCTAGTTGTAGTCCTTGGGACACAGGTGGACAGTAGTCTCTCCTTTGATAATCATGTTGCCACAGTAGCCAGGAAATTCTTCTACGTGGCTCACCTCATCACAAAGGGGTTCTCCTCTGGAAGAAGAGAGGTCATCATTCCTCAATACTCATCCCTCATCAGACCCATTATAGAGTACAATGCCCCATTTGGCATGTACCTCGGAAGACATCTGCAACAACTAGAAAGGCCACAGAAATACCTCACTAGGAGGATCACTGGCCTCAAACAGATGCCATATGCAGACCACCTAAAAACTCCAGCTCTACTCCATCGCATATCACCTAATCAGAGGCGACCTCTGCCTAACATACAAAGCCATGTCTAACCCAGAGCTGATGGACATGCTGCACTTAAAGAAATCCCAATCTCTCTGAGCCACATGCTCCAGGGACCTAAACCATGTCACTACAATAAACAGAACATACTGGAGGGATAGATTCCTGTCCCAGAGACTTCCTCTGTTCTGGAACAGACTGCCCACTTATGTCAAGCAAAGCTCCTCATTAGCCCTCTTTAAGCGATAGCTTGACAATTGGATGGGAAACAGGAAATTCACCCCGGGGATCACTTCTGTGGCTCTGCTTGACAGGGGCACAGGAAAATAATTTTCTTGGGTGGCAAAAGCCAGGGAACCTCATTTGGCTAGGCTTATATAGGCCCTAGGGCTGATAGCCTAGTACATACCTATGAACCTATGTGGGTGTGACTGATTTGAGGCACACAACCTTGAGGGACATGCACAGAGACATCATACCATAAATGAGTTCAGTGAAGGCAATATGCTGTATGGAGTGGAATCCTTCATTCAGCAAAATGATACCCATATACAAGTAAAAGATTATTGGCTTAAACAACTAGTTTAGTATTTGATGGGGGTGCGGCTGTCATGAGGCTTGCAATAACAATAAATGCAAAATATAAATCAAGATTATATTTTACCTCTGCAAGCTCTTCAATTTTAAAACACTACTAATGGAATTAGTTTCATTTAGACCTGGGACGTTACTTGCGTCCAGCTTGATTTGCCATATAAGTTCTAACTCTTCTAGTTTAAACGTAGAGGGACCCCCCCTAATGTTACCCCAACTTTGTCAACAGCCAAGTACTTGAATTTATGATCATTATTCAAATGAATATGCTTGGCCAAGGCATTATCTAATTTGTTACATCTAATTGCGTACAAATGCTCGTACACCCTTTCACGGAGTCTACGCTCCATTTTCCCTACATAAAATGCAGGACAATGCATGCATCTAGCTAAATAAACTATACCTCTAGAGTTACAGTCAAACTTCTCCTTTAGTCTATATGTCTGATTTATATTTTGCATTTATTGTTACTGCAAGCCTTTTTAATGATTTTTAGTTGATTATTCTTTATGTAAAGTCATTGACTTTGTTTAATTGTGGTCAATAGACCTTGTTTTTAATGATTAATCATATACAGTTTAGTCTTACATATTTAGTATGACTGTGTACCTTTAAACAGTCAATTGTTTTTAAATTGTCCTGTGGTTCTTGGCGCTAGCAATGATTTAAATGTGCTAGTAACCTGTATTCACTCACTTCTGAAGAAGTCTGCATTGGTAGCAGACGAAAAGCGCTTTAAGTGACGGTTTACTTTAATTTTATTTTTATTTTATTAAATTTCTGTGTAGATTCTGCCGTGTTTGGGACTTGTCTTTATTGGTTTCTAAGATGTTTACCTCACAGATTCAAGGTACAAGGTTTGATTCTTACCTTTGAAATAAAAATTGGTTAGGCTTAAAATGGGCCAGTTGGGCAGCTAGCATAGTACTTACCTATGAACCTATATAGTAATGAGGTCCTATATGTGTCAGTGTAGGACAAGGTGGTTTACAGTTTGACTTGCATCTTCAAGTATGGCCTACATCTCTCATTCCATGATTTCCTCAATGCACTAAATACCTTGCTGACCCCATAGTACCATTTTATGCAGGTTGTGCCTAATACACATCCCAGTATAAAATATATCAGTGTAAGCATTTCCAACACTAAACCAGACCATATCAAGGTGTTCTTCTCAATGCTACATGTGTGCATGTATATACCTCCACACAGCTGACCATCAGCTGCCATCAAAGTAGTTCTTCTCAATGCTACATGTACAATGCATTGCCTGATTTTTATATATATATATATATATATATATATATATATATATATATATATATACCTTAATACAGCTGACCATCAGCTGCCATCAAAGTGGTTCTTCTCAGTGCTACATGTGCAATGCATTGCCTGATTTATATATATATATATATATATATATATATATATATATATATATATATATATATATATATATATACTTAATACAGCTGACCATCAGCTGCCATCAAAGTGGTTCTTCTCAGTGCTACATGTGCAATGCATTGCTTGATTTGTTTATGTATATACCTCCACACAGCTGACCATCAGCTACCATCAATGTGGTTCTTCTCAGTGCTACATGTACAATGCATTGCCTGATTTGTTTATGTATATACCTCCACACGGCTGACCATCAGCTACCATCAATGTGGTTCTTCTCAGTGCTACATGTACAATGCATTGCCTTATTTGTTTATGTATATACCTCCATACAGCTGACCATCAGCTGCCATCAAAGTGGTTCTTCTCAATGCTACATGTGCAATGCATTGCCTGATTTGTTTATGTATATACCTCCACACAGCTCACCATTAGCTACCACCAGCTACTCTCCTCACTCACCATGTCTAAAGGACCCCCCCCCCTTAGCTCCTCCCAGACTCAACCTGGTCCACATACAAAGCTTGCAAAGAGAACAAAGTTACTGGTGCCATGTCATACTGCTGCTTGGAAATATGCCCTGTACTCCAACACCCCTGTGGTAGCCTTGTGAGCTCTGCAATGGCTGCCTTTGGGAGGTGCATGTGGATGTCCACACACAATCTCCTGACCAACTATTATCTTGCTTGCAGCATAGAGCTCACTAGGCTCTGATTGCTACTATTGCAGCATGCTTGGGCTGCATCCCTCCCTCAGGATGGGCAACCAAGCACTGACCTCTCACTCCCATTCTCCCAACCCGGTCTCCCAGTACCCATGCAGGTAATCAGCTGCAGGATTTTTTTTTGGACCCCTCTGATGGCTTTACTGAGACACAAAAGGCTTCCTTGGGTCTGTTGTCATTTTTTTTGTTTGTTTATTTTTTAATCAATCACAGGTCATCTCTGACCTAGTAAATGCTTTATTCTATTGTAATGTGGTTGGAAGTCAAACTGCATGACCTTGACACTATGCTGCAACTTAAACACACACATACACACACGCACACACACACACACACACACACACACACACACACACACACACACACACACACACACACACACACAGACACACACACACACACACACACACACACACACACACACATATATATATATGGGTCTACCTGACATGGTCGACAGTTCATATGATCGACAGTTTATTTGGTCGACAGTTCATTTGATCGACAAGCATTTTAGGTGTTTCGCACCCCACCCCACCCCCCAATGTAGGGGCTGTGCCCCCCACACCCCCCCTAACTATATATATCAACTCCAGAGTTGCACAACATTGGGGAAGGGGGCAAATCTGCTTGTCGACCAAATGAACTGTCGACCAAATGAGT
>NC_056744.1:1807023002-1807088002 GCF_019279795.1 Protopterus annectens
AAACAGTGTGTGCTTTACTGTTACATTTAATTAAGACTTCATCAAAAAGAACTCTATAATGAATGTTAGACAAAAGCATCCATCATTTGAATAACATTGTTCTCTTGTTTTTACTTTATAGGTCCATTTTTTTTCTTTTGAAGTTTAACTGTTTCTTCATTTATCACACCACTCAGATTTTAGGTAACATTATCTAATTTTCTATTCAACGTTCCCAATTTTAGAACAACATTGATTTTTACCTCATATTTGTGCTCCATCCTCCTAAAATATTTAATTTCACAGTTAATCACTAAGGATTACGTAGATCAATAATGTCACACATTTGCGTTTCCTGCTTCTCAGTGTTTATAAAATACAGTGCTGATTGGTTAGTTGCTTAAGTGAATTCGCATATTTAAAAGTTATCTGAGATAGTGCCGCCAATAGCTCTCAACCAATCAGAGACAAATCCAAAAAGAGTCAGGGACACTCAAGGACACTTTTAAAATATTAGCACTACTAACTTGAAACATTGATAGAATAAGAGAATGTGAATTACTGTACATTTTCTGAAGTAAAATAAGTCTATATCTCTAATTCTTGTCATTATTTGTTACAAGAAATTCATCATCTTTTCTCCAAAAGTCACCAATTCTAGGAAAGATTAAGAGAGACAGAGCTAAAATTTAAGCCAAAATAAGGGATGTCCCTGAAAATCAGGGACAGTTGAGAGATATAGTGCCAACTCCTCCCATCAGAAAATCAGGGACACTTTAGAGATACTGTGCCACCCCACCCCCTTCCATTTGAAAGTCAGGGACAGTTGAGAGATATGGTGCCACAGCACCCCCTCCTATCTGAAAATCAGGGATACTTTTGAGATGCACCACTGCCCCATCCCCTCCCATGTGAAAATCAGGGACAGTTTAGAGATGTGGTGCTACCCTCTCCCCCTCCCATCTGAAAATCAAGGACAGTTTAGATATATGGTACCACCACCTCCCCTCCCCTCCCATAATAAAATCAGGGACAAGTTCAAGATATAGTATCACTCCTTCTCCTCCTCCCATCTGAAAATCAAGGACAGTTGACAAGTGTGATACAGCCCCTCTCCCTCCCACTCATATGAAAACCAAGGACAATTTAGAGATATGATGCCACCCTCTTTCCCTCACATCTGAAAATCAGGGAGAGTATAGAGGCATAGTACCATCCCCTCTCCCCCCTCCCATCTGAAAATCAGGGTCACTTGAGAGATATGTTACCACCATCTTCCCCCTCCCATCTGAAAATCAGGGACAGTTTAGGGATATGGAACCATCCTCTCTTCCCCCATATAAAACCAGTTGACAGATATGGTACCACCCCTCCCCCACTCCATCTCATCTGAAAATCAGGGAGAGTTTAGAGATATGGTACCACCCCCTCTCCACCCCTCCCATCTGAAAATCAAGGACGCTTTAGAGATATGGTGATTCCACCTCTCCCATCTCCCATCTCAAAATCAAGAACAGTTTAGAGATATGGAACTACTCCCTCTTGCCCCTCCCATTTGAAAATCAGGGACAGTTTTGAGATATGGTACCACCCCCTCACCCTTCCCATCTGAAAATCAGGGACAATTTAGAGATATCATACCACCCCCTCTTTCCCTCCCATCTTAACACTGGGGACTGACAAGAGACATGGTGCCACCCTCTCTCCTCCTCCCCTCTGAAAATCAGGGACATTTTAGACATATGGTGCCTTCCCTATCCCATCTCCCATCTCAAAATCAAGGACAGCTTAGAGATATGGAACCACCCCCTCTTGCCCCTACCATTTGCAAATCAGCAACAGTTTAGAGATATGGTACTATCCTCTCTTGTCCCTCACATTTGAAAATAAGGAACCGTTTAGAGATATGGTACCACACCCACCCTCCCATCTTAGCATCAGGGACCAATAAGAGATATAGTGCCAGCCCCCTCTCCACCCTCCCATCTGAAAATCAGAGACAGTTGAGATATATGGTGCAATCCATTCTCCCCCCACCTGAAAATCAGGGACAGTTAAGAGATATGGTGCAATCCATTCTCCCCACCTGAAAACCAGGTACAGTTTAGAGATATGGTGCCACCCTCCTCCCTCTACCATCTGAAAATTGGGGACAGTTAGGAGATATGGTACTAGCCCCTCTTCGCTTCTCCCATCTAAAAATCAGGGACAGGGTAGAGATATGGTACCACCCCCTCTAACCACTCCTATCTGAAAATCAGGGACAGTTTAGAGATGTGGTACCACTCCCCCCCATCTGAAAATCGTGGACAGTTTAAAGATATGGTACCACTCCACCCCATTCCCCTCTGAAAATCATGGACAGTTTAGAGATTTGGTATAAACTGTAAGCAAAGCTCTCTTCACCCAAGACTGGACAAGACATTTAAGAGGAGAAGGTAAACGCTTGCACCATACTATACTCATCACATAGTCCCTCAAAACCTACAGCACCAAAACACACACATAGCAACACAAAACACACACCTACATTCGTGGAGGCTCTAAATAAAAATCTGCTCAAGCAACTGAGACCTCCAAAGAAGAAACAAATGCAACCTCCACCCCCCAACACAACCCAAATGACACATAGCCCACAAACTCAGTGTGCCACTCAACCACAGCCCATAAGGCATAACAACATACCCAACACTCTAGTCATAGGTGACTCTATAGTCAGGCACACTGATGTTCCACTCACCAGGCTAAACAAGGAGAAAATTACTGTCAGCTGGCTGTCAGGTGCCAGGATCTGCTACATGACGCATGCACTCAGGTCACTCCACAGCAAGTACAAATATGACTCTTTCATTGTCCATGTTGGTGTGAATGACATGAGATGTACCTCCCTGGACTACATGAAAAGAGACATGGAGGAGCTCTCTGATCTTGTAGCCCAGGCAGGTATGACCCCAGCCCTGATTAGCATCCTGCCATCACCCAGAATGATACCACAGTACAAGGACAAAATGATTGACTTCAACAATTGGCCAAGCTTCTGATGTCATTCTAAGGGGATCCAGTATCTGTCTGCCTGGGATGACATGATCGACAGATCACAATGCTTTGCCAGAGATGACCTGCACCTGTCGCCCTTGAGTTTCCAGATACTGGCTATGGATCTTGCCACCCCTATAGTGCCATTTTTAGGCAAGGTTCAAATGACAAATTCACCACTGTAACAGATAGAAGCAAGCAAAATCTGAGGGTAATGCTACTCAATGCTAGAAGACTAAAAATGCATTCACTCAAGACACTCCTTAAAATGGAGAACATCAACATCTGTGCAGTGACAGAGACCTGGTTCAAGGCTCAAGAGAGCACCCCTGCATTACCAGGCTATAATTCATACCACACCTTTCGGCCACCTAACCTGGACCAAAACACTAAAGGTGGAGGCGTGTCCATATTCATTAAGGATATCCACACCTCCAGGCTAGTTGCTCATAATGCATCTGAGATTATCCAAGTGCAACTAACTATGGGCAAGACCGCAATCCAAATTGTAGCTTGCTAGATCCCCCACCATGCCCCAGGATTCCTACTCTTCATTTCTTGATACACTGGAAAATATTAGGGTACAACCCAACACCCTAATAATGGGCAATTTCAACTACCCCACCATTAAATGGGAAAACTACTCATGTACCAACTCTTTTGCTCAACACCTTGGATCAATTTATCCACACCCCCACCAGGGGCAGCAATATCCTAGACCTGGTCATTACCAACATGGGCGACTGGTGTTCCACACCAGAGGTTAATTCCTTGTTAGTCATATCCGACCACAAGCTAATTAGCCCAGACATCCACATCCCACCCCCACCCCCATTAGGGAAACCACCATAAAAAATTTCTCCAAAGCCAACTTCACACTTCTTAAGACAGAAGTGGCAAACTTCACAACACCCATGCAGACGGACAATAGAGGTATGACTGCTGAATCCTACACAAATGCACTTTATAAGCACTTACACGAGTGCATGGATCATGCTATCCCTAACAGAACCAAGATGCTATCCTCCAAAAAAAGGAAGCCAATCTGGTGGTCCCCTGTCATAAACAAACTCTACAACAGAAGAAAAAAACTGTTGCAAAAAAGAGTAAAATCCCATGACTGGAAGAACATCCTGGTCAGCCTCAGTAAGAAGCTGAGATCCCTCATAAAATCCCCCAAAGCTAGCTATGAAAACAAAATTGCCACTGATTCTAAAGACAACCACAAAGCATTCTATAGCTATGTCAAGAATCCCAATGGCAACACTCAGATCTCCTCTGAATTACAGCACAATGGCACTAAATATACAGAACCAACTGATATTACCAACATCCTGGCAGATAGGTTCAGTGCTAACTTTACCCCCCTCACCCCCAAAAGGGCCCATCTCTATACCAGGAGAATGCAAAGTTCCTGTAATCACGGCTGCACAGGTAAAAACCGCACTCTCCAAAGCCAAGAACACAGCATTCATGGGACCTGACAACATCCCAGGCTGCGTTCTACATGAACTACAGAATGAACTGGCACCGCACCTAAGCACCATGTTCAATCATAGTCTTACCTCAGGTTTTGTGCCCACTGAATGGCGCACAGCAACGGTTATCCCACTCCACAAAGGGGGAGCCACCACAAACCCTGGAAACTACCACCCCATTAGCCTAACATGCCTGTCTGCAAGGCCATGGAACTTATCACCATGGAACTTATAAATAAAGACATTGGTAATCTCCATACTCTGGACCCCACCCAATTTGGGTTTGTAAAATGCAGATCATGTCTCCTAAACCTGACTGACTTCTTTGAAGCAGTCACCAAAGCCGTAGACGAGGGTAAGGTGGTTCACACAGCCTATCTAGATCTTGCCAAGACTTTTGACACCATACCCCACTCTAGAATTGTAGATAAACTCACTAAACTAGGTATAAATCCCTATGTCACAAGACGGGTTGCCAACTGACTCACTCATAGAACCCACACTGTGAAAGTAGCAGACTCCAAATCCGACTTCAGACCAGTGACAAGTGGAGTACCACAAGGTTCAGTCCTAGGTCCTCTCCTGTTTGGTATCTACTTTTCTGAAGTACAGGCTAACACAGAAGGTTGTTTGCTAATGAAGTTCACAGATGACTGCAAACTAGGAGCCATAATTGAAACTCGTAATGATGTGGACATCCTACAAAAGAGCCTCACTGAGACAGATGCCTGGTGTCAAAACCATGGCCTCAAGCTCAATGCCAAAAAGTGCATTGTCATCCCCTTTGGTAAAAACTCTGTACCCATTAGCTACCACATAGGTAGTAGTCTACTTAACATCAAAAGTGTGATAAGAGACCTTGGGACACAGGTGGACAGTAGTCTCTCCTTTGATAATCACATCACCACAGTAGTCAGGAAATCCTTCTACATGGCACATCTCATCACAAAAGGTTTCTCATCCAGGAAAAAAAGAGGTCATTGCTCCCCCCTACTCATCACTCATTGGACCCATTGTAGAGTACAACACCCCCTTTTAGTATGCACCTCACACAATATCTACAACAACTGGAAAGGCCACAGAAATACCTCACAAAGAGGATTACTGGCCTCAAACAGATGCCCTATGCAGAGCGTCTCAAAAAACTGCAGCTTTACTCCGTCACATACCGCCTACTCAGAGGCGATCTCTGCCTAACATACAAAGCTATGTCAAACCCAGAGCTGTTGGACATGCTCCACTTAAAGAAATCCTTATCCCTCCAAGCTACATGCTCTAGGGACCTCAACCTTGTCACCACATTAAACAGAACATGCTGGAGGGATATATTCCTGTCCCAGAGACTTCCCATACTCTGGAACAAACTACCTATCTATATCAAACAAAGCTCCTCATTAGCACTCTTCAAGAAAAATCTTGATGATTGGATGGGAAATAGGAAATTCACCCCAGGGATCACCTCTGTGGCTCTGCTCGACAGGGGCACAGGAAAATAATTTTCTTCTGTGGTGAAAGCCACCTTTTTGGCTAGGCTTGTATAGACCCTAGGGCCGATAGCCTAGTACCTACCTATGAACCTATATCCCCCTCTTCACCCCTACCATTAGAAAATCAAGGACAGTTTAGAGGTATGGAGCCACCCATTTACCCCTCCCATCTGAAAATCAAGGACTGTTAGAGATATGGTGCCACCCCCTCTCCCCCCTCCCATCTGAAACTCAGAGGCAATATAAAGATATGGTAACATCTTGGATCAGTGGATCCGAGATGCTAGGAGGACGGGGCAGGTCCCAGTAGTGTGTTAGTATCACTGAACTATCTGTTTAATAATTGCCAGGTCATGTATATTATGGATAGGTTTGGCTAAATATTCCTCTTATGTTCTTCACAGCGGCAGGTGAGTGGGATGTGAACCAGGAGACCCATGGCTGTCACTTGGAGAGGCTGCGATGCAAGGCAGGCTAGTAATACTCTTGCATGTCATAGGAAATAAATCTAACTGTATTAGTAAGTCAATTGCCTGTATAAAACCTGTATTGTTTAAGGCAAGTACTGCATACACCAGAGAATATGGCAGGAAGAGTCTCATATAGGTTGTATGTAAATAAAAGCATAATAGCCTGACAATGAAGGTCTAACTGCTGTACTGCATGTGTTTACTCTGGTATCATATGATAATGTCGATTTGCAATCACTTAATAGTACTGTTGTATTAAGCACTGTTAACCACACTGTGCAACATAAATTAGAAATGTGTAGGAATGTCTGTATATGACTGGTGTAATCCCCAGAGGTCAGCTAGAACAACTGGGAGAGACTTAGACAAAAAACAGAGAAAAGACAGACAACAATATCCAAATAGCATACACAACTGAGATGTGAACTGTTGTATTTTTAGCACACACAGCCATGGCTCAAATCCTAGGAGTGATAGTAGTCTGCATACAGAATCATACCCCACAACTGTACAGATATATCCAGAATGTCCAGTAAATTGGCCCATATCTGCTACCTGTCACTGTGTCCCCCTGGGAAATCAGTGGGATGATCCCAGACGTATTGGCTGCAAACAAGAAATACAACTGATTGTCACACATCTGTAAGAACAAACCTGTCACTTTAGCAACTCCCCAAACTGTTATGAGAGTAACAAGCCAAGTATGTCCCATCTACACCCCCATGTTGTCAAGCTATGACCAGAGTACAGTAACAGAGTGAGATGTAAGTGCATAATACTAATGTAAAACTGGTACTTTGTGTGGTAACAGTCAGGTAGTGCTAACAAACATTGCTCCCACAGGTCCGTCAGATACGAACACTATGGCCAGAAATAAAAGAGTGATACCCTGAACTGGTACTGTTTACTTTGGTATTCTATGGCATTGTTAGTGCTGCAGTTGCTCTAAATAAGAAGGTATTACTCATCACTTTCACCCACACTCTGCTACATAATATGACTGTCTAGGAAATCCTGTATAAGAGTGATGTAATACAAGGTCAGAATGTAAAACCACAGGAGAATTATTCACAGAAATCAGATATGAGATATACAGCAATATCCATATAGCACACACAACTGTGACGGACAGTGTTTTAGTGTTAGCAGACACAGCCATGGTCTTAATCCTGGGAGTGGAAGTAGGCTGCATACAGAAGCATACCCCACAACTGTACAGATATGTCCAGAATGTCCAGTATATTGGCCCATATCTGCTGCCTGTCTGCCTGTCCCCCCTGGGAAATAAGTGGGCTGATCCCAAATGTTTAGGCAGCAGACAGGAAATACAACTGATTGTCACACATCTATAAAAACAAATCTGTCACACTAGCAACTCCCCAAAATGTTATGAGAGTAATAAGCCAAGTATGTCCCATCCACACCCCCATATTGTCAAGCTGTGACCAGAGTGTGTACAGTAACAGAGTGAGATGTAAGTGCATAATACTAATGTGAAATCTGGTACTTTCTGTGGCAACATTCAGGTAGTGCTAACAAACATTGCTCCCACAGGTCCGTCAGATATGAATACTGTGCCCAGAAATAAAAGCTTGATACCCTGTACTGGTACTGTTTACTCTGGTATTGTATGGCACTGTGAGTGTTGCAGTTGCTCTGAATAATAAGAAATCACTGATCACTGTCACCCACACTGTGCTACATAATATGACTGTGTAGGAAATCCTGTATAACAGTGTTGTAAGTCACTAAAGGTTGAAGAGGGCAATAGTCTAAATATGTCCCGGTTCACTTGCATGTGGTCAAGACATGGCCAGAGTCTGTGCACAAAGAGATGGACAGGTATGTGCATAACATCAACCTGGAATCTGGGAGTATGTGTAGAAACAGTTAGTTAGTGCTAACAAACAATTCCACCACAGGTATACCAGCTAAGAGGTGCATACTGCAGGTAAAACCAGTCCATGTATATAGTTGTCGACAGCCATATCACTGCCCAAACTAAGGCAATAGAGTAGTGTAGTAATACTTGTAAGGTACAGATAATAGCACTGACTAGGAAAGTAATGCGAACTACAGGAATATACTAGTTGTTAATTGGGGTCTATATTAAATCAGTGAACGCTTACAAAAGCAAACGCTGATTGATCGACCCTAGTTCACCAAACATTGAAAATCCCCAACACTCTGAATAGCAATTTTTTTCCCAGGGAAAAAAGTCGCTGTTCCACAAAAAAAAAAACAAAACAAAAAAAAAACTTAAAACAGTATTTAATGGGGGGGGGGGGGCTGTGCCCCCACCTCCCTTACTCACTGTTCCGAGTGTTCAGGATTTTCAGCGTTCACTCAAATAGGGTTGATGAATCAGCATTCACTTTTTTAAGCATTCGCTGATTCAACATAGACCCGTTAATTGACACCCCCCCCCCCACCATATCTCCAACAATACACTAAATAGCCACCTCAACTGGTACGTGATGACTCCACTTTAATGTTGGGACATATGTCCTATTGTTTGATAATTATTTAAATCTGTTTCTATGCATGTGTATACTATATATATATATATATATATATACAGCAATATATATGTAAGCATAAATATATATCTATATAGGTATATACTGACATATATCTATAGATATAAAAGAGAACATAACAAAAACGTATGTCAACATTGGTGGCATGGTGCCATCAATGTATCTGCATGCTGTTGTTATTACCACTGTGGTCCCATATATGCATGTGTTTTGTTTGCTATGCAACTGTTCCATATCTGGTGTCTGGGTTAATGGGAATATCTATGCATGCTGTTATACCTAATCCTGGAATGTGTTGACTATTACTAACCCACATATGTTGATAAACCATAAACACCATAGCACGTATGGGAATGCGGGTTCCAGCGGACCCACCTGTCCCACCTCAGCTGGCCGTGGCACCGGGCACCAGCATGTCTGGGGCCCAACCCAGGACCTCCTCGTCCATTGGTTCTGCACCACCTTCAGGTGGAACTGCCTTAGGGGATGGGGCTTGCCCCCTCTGAGAGATGGAGTGGAGAGGAACCTGTTACCCATTGCCAGATACAGGTCATGGTGTGTAGCAAGCTCCACAGGGAAGTCAGAGATCTGCTACACCAGCTCAAGGGCCACATGTCACGACTAGAGGGTTGGCCTGGCTCTCTGACTCAGCCCCCAGCACAGCCACTTTCGGGGCTGTGAAGGTGCAGTGGTGACTGCCCATGGGTGGGGACCTCAGTCCCACTGTTTCCACTAGGGGGATCATGGGCTTCCAGTTTCCCAACACCCCTCCCCATCAAGGTGTTTACCCCCCCACATAAGTCATATACTGCCCCTGTATGCATCTTGTTTGTCTTGCCTGTTAACCTACCCAACCTACCTCTCCAAATATATCTACTATCCCTCCCCAACATCCCACTCTCACCTGAAAAAAAAAAAGGGCAATCTCTTCCCAAAATAAAAATATTGCCCTAGACATAGATGTTTATTTCGCACGTGTCCACTGGACACATGTAATCTGGTCTAATTGGCATCACAACATATTATTGTTGTCCTCATCCCTCTATCAGGGGTTTGAGTCTCCAAATCTACCTCCAAATTCAGTGTATATGCACAGCTGTTGCTGTAGAAGAAATGGGCAGCTATGGACCTTCCCTATAGCCTCCTGCACATCCTTAGCTATTTTCCGTACTGTCTTTCCCTCTTTGTGCCCATTTTTCACCACTTTCCTATCAACCCTTTTTTCTTTTCTTAAAAAAAATGAGAGCGAGGGTAAGTGGGAGTAAGCACTTTTAAGCAGCAGTCAGCGGGTTTAAGTTTGTTTGCGTGGGGGTAAGCAATGCCTTCACAGGTTAATCAATTTAGAAGCTAACAAAATAAACAGCCTTTGCAAGGCTCGAACCCAGGACCCTGCACATCATAGTGATTTACCACTAAGCCATATCAGATATACATAACCCTGATGTTTTCACAAACATATCATCCAGCCCAGTCATTCAACAGTACAGGAAATGTATTTAAACATGTACATGTATGTGTGTGTGTGTGTGTGTGTGTGTGTGTGTGTGTGTGTGTGTGTGTGTGTGTGTGTGTGTGTGTGTGTGTGTGTGTGTGTGTGTGTGTGTGCATTTATATCTAAATAGATATAACGTATCTATACATGTAGATATGTATATATATATATATATATATATATATATATATATATATATATATATACATACATATGCATACATATATAGATATATATGTGTATGTATATATATATATATATATATATATATATATATATATATATATATATATATATATATATATACAGCAATATATATGTAAGCATAAATATATATCTATATAGGTATATACCGACATATATCTATAGATATAAAAGAGAACATAACAAAAACATATATGTCCACATGCACCTTTAATGGAGGTGAGGAGGCCCAAACAACATGCGTCTTGTACATATAGATACCCCCCCCCAACAGCCAAACACGTCTGCCCCACAATACCAATTGTTGCAAATCCCATAACCAGGAACTGACACAACATGGGCACAAGATGTTAACAGTACTCCATCCCACCTGTATGATGTCAGGCTGGTATCAGTAACATATGCAGTACAGTCTGGCTACCATAAGGAATGTATAATGTGGAAGCAATCAACATTCCTAAGATACATATACACAGACACATATATGCTGATATGTATATATATATATATATATATATATATATATATATATATATATATATATATATATATATATATATATGTGTTTGTAACTACACTTACACACAGAGGTATATGTGTAGGAAGATACATATGTAGAAGGTGCACACAATACGGAAAAGCCACTATGCCTACAGTTGCCACCTTATCAACTGGACACTGTATGAGCCACCCATACAAATAACAATTGCTGTCTGCAGCATATACCAACAGAGAGGTCAAAGGATATAACACCACACACATGTTTGCACACATGGGAAAGCTTTATTTGTGTACTATTACAGTTGTATATGCCATGTCATATAGCTGTTTAGACTCTGGTATACATATAAACAGAGTAATGCAACTGTGAAACAGTTATATTAATACAGTAGTCTGGAAAGGTTTACATATGTTGCTGTCCAGGCCGAGGCCTTCAGGTAGTACAATAGTAAAGACAGACTGGGCCACAGGATAACATTCAATCAACAGTAAATAATGCAGATATATACTCCAGCAGTCTCTAACTACACTTGGTATACAATCCCTAGGGGGTAAAGACCCCAGCTGACACAATGGGATGTATCTGTTACATAACAAGGCATAACTGACACCATCACAATCACACTAACAAACAGAACAGTCTGTATGGCAGGAAGCAGTAGGCCTGCATTTACTCAAGGTGAATTGTATGGTAATGTACATCCAGATACCTTAAGGCAGCTTACCCCTGATACCCCCACATGTTGTAACAGCCTAGGTTACTTATGGTGCACCCCCCATAGACTGAATAATACAGGGCCATATACCACTGTTACATACACTGGCTTCTGGAGTGCATAAGGGCATACATGTATTGTGTAGATGAAGCCCAAACATATATGGACCCAACCCCACAATATGTGTGGAGGCCATAACAGCAGTGGACTGATGGCAGGAATGGCAGCATGACATACTCACAGCCCACTACATAACAACCTCTGACAGCATGTCATATGTACAAAGCCTCTTATGTAGGTGGAGGACAGAGGCTGGAGCACAGGCCCATATGTGAAATACTGTTGTCATACACTGAGTAAGTTGCTGGTGTTACAGGATAGTCTGCAACATACCCTTAGTCAGGAATATGAAGTCAGAAACACAAATGTATGTAGCCATGTACTGATATCACTCAACAGACACAATGCCAGTGATATATCTGACACAAGACCTGTGTGGTGGACAGACAAAACATAATAGGCACACCTCTGGCCATCAAGTGGATAGGCCCACAGTTGAGAGCTATGCAGACAGACTGCATTCCAAGTTAAACTAGTATGTATGCACAAACCCTGTAACACTGGTGCTATACAATGCATACAACAACACTACTCAGACTATGTCTGTAGTTCTGGAACCTCCTACAAATATGTAGCTGGCCTGAGTGTGCAGGTTCTCTTGTAAGAGGTATTGCTACCTGCTGTCTGTAACACTGCTGCCCACACACAGGAAGGATGTCCACCATACAGGAAAGGTAAAGGGACCATGCCCACATGATGTAGGGATTTATAGTAGTTGGTTGCCATGACAGTGGTAATTGGAAGTACTACACAGCATGGTGCATGGAGGTAGCAAGTGGAAGACACTGATTGGTGCAGAGGCCATCACCTGATCATGAGCATCACCTACAAAATCCATGCTGCAATCTATTCAAAGCAGCTCAATCCATTTACTAGAGGGAGACAGAGAGAGAGAGTGACTGAAAGGCAAAAAAAAAAAAAAATCCAGCAAAACATCCAGAAGAGACATCATTCCCAGAACAGGTATGTGAAGTATATATGCATGTAACTGACTGTAGTACTTGGTCCATAATAATGGGATAGATGATGTGGAATGATTTATATTTGCCATCAGGTGTTGTTGTTGCAATGATGTTCAGCTGAACAACTGCTAAGGACAATAGAGTCTGTCCTTGTGGGTAGTGGGCCATACCCGTCAACTGTGCATAACAGCACTGAATGATAAGATGTAAGCCATCATAGTGTGTGTTATGTAATGGGAAGTATGTATATTATTGTGGCCAATAACTGGTGGTGGAAGTAATGCCATAATGATGGACACGTGGGTTCCACAGCCCACCTCTTGCAGGATACTCAGGTTAACCTGTATTGTAGCATGCAGGAATGCCATAGGTATGCAATATGGTTACCTGCAATCTGGCCCTGCATATACCCCCCTAATGTCAGACTGTGTCCATATGTGGCACCTGTCTGTGTTGTAGCAAGGCAGAACAGTGCAGCTGTATAGGAAGGTGTTGTGAGATTGTGGACCTGATGACTGAATGAACCCCATATATAGGTATGCATATGTGTGTGTGTGTGTGTGTGTGTGTGTGTGTGTGTGTGTGTGTGTGTATATATATATATATATATATATATATATATATATATATATATATATATATATACATGTATGTCTACAAATGTACAGATACCCATGTGTAGACATATATAAACACATATATACAAAATCATATATATCTACACATATATAGATATATACCTATATGCACATGTCTACATATATACAAACACACAAACAAACATATATGTATGCAATTACATGTCCCCTATATTACCACCACAGTGCTGCATGCTATGTGCAAGGGAACAGCACACATAGAAATATACACAGATATCTACAGCTGTCAGTGTGTGCAACGTGGATGGGTATGTCACATGTGAACCCCTTGTTGGGACCACATTGCCTTGTCTGTGATGTATGGAATGGGAATATGGGGAAGTATGGCAGGTATAGTTGTGGAGGTGGTCAGGGCTGGTAGATATAGAGGATGGTGTGTGTGGTCTGTGATGTGGACTCGCCATGGGTCCCAATATGGACACAATGGAAACAAGCCTCCCACCCACTGACACTCACAACAGCAGTCCACATCCTAAAGGTGCCTGGCCTGGAAGCTGAGCAGGAGGAGCATGTGGATACTGTGAATGTGTGCTGGATGCCTCAAGGTGATGTAGCACATCCCACATGTGTCTGTGGAGCCCGCTATGGAACATACCCTGGACCTGACCTCGGGGGACAAGATCATGTCTGTGTGTGCCCCTGGGGGGGACAACATCCCTGAGTTGGTTCCACCTGAAGGTATTGCTGTACCAGTACATGAGGAGGCCCCAGGGTGGATCCCACATGTGATGTGGCCTGGTAACATGGGCAGATGGGTTTGGAGAGGTAGTTCTGCTGGCCATTAGTACACAAACATGCTATTGTGTCACTGTTATAGAATATATGCGGGTAGTAATAGTCTACACAAGCCTGGAACATGTCCAACAGCATACATAGATATCCCCAATAACACTGAATGTCAGATGTGCAGCAACCACATAGCAAGCATGCCACAGGCATATATGGAACCGTAGTGGTCCTGACAATGGCATGCAGGTGAATAGTCTGTAACAGGCCAGCAATGATAGTGTCCACACAGGGAACATGGCTACAAACACATTGCACAAAGTGTGGTATAATACAATATCTGCCCCACAGGTAGGTAAGCTGTAGCCATACCTATTGAGTTGTGTGCACAGTTTCTTGTCACTGATATGGTGGGGGGGTGACAGTGATGTGTATTAAGAACTGTGGTAACCTTGCTGCATGACTTGCTCACACCTGTGTCTATCTTTATGTCTTTCAGGCATGATGTCACATGGAAGGCATCCGGCTTACTCAGCTGCTGAGAATGACATTGTGGTAAACCAACTAATCCAGCACTACCCTGTCTAGTTTGGCTGGGCTGCCCATGATCAGCAGGAGTGGACCGCCCTGTGGAACGACCTAGTCCACAGGGTCAATGATGTCGACCTGCAGAACCGCAATTATGAGCAGGTCTGGCATCATTGTTCTGACCTGCTTCACAATGCCCATCGGCATGCTGCTGCTGTCCATGGGGATCACCTTGCAACAGGGGGTCCATGCCATCCATCCCCCCTGACATGTGTGGAGGAGCTCCTAGCCAGCTTTGTGGCACCTGCTCTTCTGCATAGGCAACAACTGCTGGACAGCATTGTGGAGGTGGGTGCTACCTACACACCGACTGAGGAGCATGCAGGTAAGGCCACAGGGCACATCAGTAGACCACTGTTGCATATACATCTGCATCTGTACAGGCAGATCATGCATATCTGACATGTCATAGATATAGTTTGTTGCTGCATAGTAGTGATAAACAGATGTGCATATGTGGTAGTATTGTGGACATGTACTGTTGATGTATTTTAATGCTGCACCCACCCTGTAGCAATGCCACAGGTGTGGCCACTGAATTTGCATCTCTCACCCTCTTATGTAGGTCCCTCCGGTATACCACCAAGGCAGCAGCCTGCAGTTGGTAAGTATGGTTTATGTTGATGCTTGCCAATACTCCGAGCATGTAATGGCTATGGTATACTCCATGCACACATCTAACACACCTATACAGAATGCATGCTGTACATGTGCACATATTGTTGCTGTTAAATGCATGGCATCACAGTGGTGACCACGATAGGGTATTGGAAGGGTATGTCAGACACCTGCAAGATAACTAACATCCTGTCATTGCGGAATGTGTCCACAGGGATTAACATAATGGTGGGAGACATGGCCTACAGTAGGGACATGTTTGAAACATCACCTGTATACAGTGCAACACCAGTGTATATACCTGTAGGACAGTGGTAACTGTTGCAGAGTTACACTATGGCATTACATATTACTGTGGTCTACATTATCAGCTGGGACTAGGCTGTAACATGTGGTGTTCAGCATATGGGACACTGCAAACTGACACATGTGTAGGTCTTACTTGTCAAGCATCTGCAAAAAGGCTGAAGGTGGGGGGGTGTCAACATGACACATTAGTGCACTGCAGCAGGGATCCTAAGGATGCTAAGAATGGCTGTATCTGCACATAGTCAGGTTCAGGAACTGTGGCAAATGTAACACTAACAGCAATAGTGATGGCAGTGTGTAAACAACAAGGGACGTGCACATGAGTAGACCTTGCAATCATGCAGATTAGGGTGACATGTGTAGGGCAGACTGAACATACACTGGCAAATGCAGATGGCCCATGCTAGTATACCCCTTCCAGGAGTAGTGACTGCTGTAGCGCACATGACAATAAGTGCAACAAACTGTCATGATAAGGGTGTGCACACATATGGCCACATGGAGTGTATGCATCGTGGTCAGCATCCGCATACCTAACACATTCCGTAGACACTGCATGTGAAAGTACAGGACATATGTCACATATCGGGCTCATGTACTGTTAATATATGTGGTGATGTGGTCCCATGGCAGATCAAGGAAGGGTGCATCATATCAGTAAGGGTGTGTACACTCCCCATAGCCATTGTATGCTTTGATGGTTGTCAGTGTATTAGTATTGGATTGGTCATACATGGTCCACTGATGTTGAGAGCTGTAAATCAGACATCAACCATTCACAAATGACATCTGTCCACATATCATCCCAGGTATGTGTTGCTGAAAAACATAGGATCTGTGAGCATTAAAGCTGACATAACTGACACAGTACTAAACATTCAGCAGTGGGTTGTACACCTGTGAGGTGTGGTACACAGTACATTGCAGGGTGCAGAACAGGTGCACAGCAATACTGTGTACATGGGTGCAGTGGTATCCAGGGGAAGGGCCATCACCTAGTAACACAGCACATGCATCACACACATGTATATTGTTGCTGGCATGGATTGACTGTAGCTGCACAGCATGCTGTTGTGCATCATATGTTATGCATGTTGACAGATGGGTAATAGGAGGACTGTGTGTACTATCATTGTGCAACCTCACCTGTATGTGTGTGTGTGCATCCTGGTGGGTGGTTAGTTTGTCTGTATGGTCACTCTGGTGAAGTGGAGAGAGGTTGATGCATGTAGGATGCGTGTGTGCATGTGTGTGTGTGTGTGTGTGTGTGTGTGTGTGTGTGTGTGTGTGTGTGTGTGTGTGTGTCCATGTATGCACATGTGATTGTGGGGTAGTTCATACAGCAGTACCTCCCTTTGGGATTGTAAAGTACATGGACATGGACTGCCACATGACACACCAGGAATACTTGTCATGTATATAATCACAGGACAGCTGATAGTATAATAAGGTATGTAGCATGGAACAGGCATTGAGAGGGAAGGTAGACACCAGATATACCCTTAATATCATGTTCAGCAGAGAGGTGACTGACAACCCATGTATGGAGCACTACAGATGCATTAGGAATTACTAGTCAACACCAGGGAGTGTATCCATATATTACAGTTGTCACATGATAGGCTGATTGAGCAGCATATCTGGCATGTACTGAGCAATACATACACATGACACTCCAGTGTGTGATATTATGGAGTGAACATAGTAGCCCCCACATATAGGGGCCATGCTCATGATGTCCGGACATACACAGGGTGAACACTGAATGACAGCAGTGAGGCCATGTAAAACCACTCCACTCAGGTCAGGCAGGTAATGGAGTAACAGGTCTTGTGTTGTGATCACTTGTCTAGGCATTTAGAGGACTGATACATTAATGAGTGGTATCAATGAGTGTATGTTACCAAGTGTGATGCAGTATGGGGAACACATGGGAATATATGTGGGACTGTCTGTAAAGTCACGGACAGGTAGGTATTAAGGTGGTGTGTGTGTGTGTGTGTGTGTGTGTGTGTGTGTGTGTGTGTGTGTGTGTGTGTGTGTGTGTGTGTGTGTGTGTGTGTGTGTGTGTGTGTGTATTTATGTACTGTTATGCAATGCTGTACAGGTCTTAAAGTGCATTTATTGTTTTCTCCCACAGGTGGCAAGGTGGGTCAGGGTCCCTCCTGCATGCAATCTGATGTTGGTGTCCATACAGACACTGAAGATGATGATAGTACTGTTGAGGCACAGGTGGTGTTGTCAGGGGCCAAAACAGTGCCATCATTTGACATCCCCCTTTTAGCCACCCCAACCTCGCACACAGTTTCAGTGCCTATACATACCCCATCACCAGTGGCCATAGCAGAGGGACAGCTGGCATTTGGTGGCAGTGCACAGGAAAGTGTGGTAACCATGCCTACTGTATCTGGTCACAGCAGGCATAGCCAGATGTCCGGCAGGGCACTATATAGGCAGATGTCCCAGGGTGCTCGTGGTAGGGTCACTGGTCATCATGCCCCTGGCAGATGCGACACAGTTGGTACCAGCAGGCGCATGTTTCAGGCTGCCATGGAGGCGCAAGCACATATGGAATGTTACACCAGACAGGGTCTGAGGCTGCAGAGGTCTGCTCTCACATCTGATAGTGACAAATTCTGTGAACTGTCTGGTGCCATCCGTGCATTTACTGAGCTCATGGGTAGATGGTCTGGTGAGATGATGGCCCTCATCGACCGTGGTTTGTTCGTGCTTGAATGTGTGGTGGGAGTGTGGTGATGACCACGTGGATGTAGGGCAGCAAAGCCAACAGCTGGCAGTCAACGTGGATGTGCTAGGATACCAAGGGGCTCCCGTAGTGGCAGTACCAGCCCTGGCACTGTGGGGGGGGGTGCTGTCCACACCACACCACAGCAGGCCATGAGCATGTGGTCCTGGCCAGTCCCAGGAGGGACCTGGTTCCAGCGGACATTTGTCATCATCAGGTGAGAATAGCACATTGAGGCCTGTACCTGGATGTGGCCATGGAACCCCTGTCAGGCACATTCCATGAGTCTGTGGCCAGAGGCAGTGAACTGCGCACCCTGCCAGGTATGGTCTGCAACTGTCCATAAACACCTATGTAGGGCAGTCACATGGCAGAACTGTGTGCATGCATACCCACACACTATACAAACACACCTAAGGCAACCTCATACCTATACACATCACATCACCATGCCCAGTTCACCTCATTACAGCCCTCACCCACACACATGGTGTCAAATATATGGCCCACCCTTGGCCTCTGGCAAACCAACAACACACCTTGTGCATATGATGATACCTGTGCCACATCCCTGTCATCCATACCATCGATGCAGGGACAGGCTAATATGATTCTGATACACACGGTGACTGTACTACAGTGTACCACAGTACTGCAGTGTAACATGTTGTTAGGAGTAAAGTGTAATGCACATATGTTAGGTAGTGTAGCCATCCAGCAGTGATGCATTATAGCTGTCAGTAACACTGGTTGATTGTGGTCTCTATAGTGTTATCCATTTGTGTTGCAGGTGTACATGTGTCAGCATGAGGATGGTCTAAAGTTATATTTCACAATGGGGTATGACACTGTGGTGATATCATGGCTGTGACATATCTGGGGTACAGTTGAAAACATATCACAGGTTTGTATAACAGTTACTGCCTGTACCACATGGACAGGTGACCCACTGGGATGTGTACACTCTACAGCCTAATGTAGACCCATCCACATAAACGCACACTCTTACTTGGCAACACTGGGACTAGACGCCTACCTAGGTATGTAGTGATACTGAAGTGTGTGGCTTTCATTGCACACATCACATAGCGTTTATGGTGAGGTGTGTTCCAGGTTACATGTTACATGCAGAACATCCCCAGACATGTACAGTATGCTAATGGGGGATGTAATGGGTGTACATGGACAATACATAGTATGACATACCTTCATATACACATTAACAGACACATAACAGGCAGGCACACTTCTGAGAGACCTGGGCCTGTCACTGCTAACTAACTTGACCATGTGCCCAATGTGTTGCAGGTAGGCTGCACACAGCACATGCATAACTGGCCTGGATTGTGGTATCAGTTAGCTGTATGGTTGATGGTGACAGTGGTTACCATAATGCAGTACATGGGACATATACCGGGTCTGCCTTGGTGTAATGACAGTGTACATAGCACCCACATCCCCCAGTGGATATTGTACTCCCTGAAACCCATGATGACATTCTGACATACCCACCATCACACATTGCCCACAACTGTGATATAACCCATTGTATATCCCAACAGTGGTACTACAGGGATATGCATCTAATGCACATGTCACATGCATAGTAGGGTGTTGCATTGTCATGCCTCACCTATGGGCAGCAACAATACTATCTGTACTACTGTGTGGCAATGGGTGTTATAACAGTATGTGGCCTTGGAATGCTGTACCCTACAGATATACAGACATGCACACATACACGCACTTGCCAGAACTCAGTGGGTATCCCATGCCTGTCAACCCATTTGTACAACACTGTTGTGCTGGTACTGCAAGGCTCATGTAGCCGGTATGGAGAGGAGCTTAACAGGGAACATGTAATGTCCCATACAGCAGCAGCCACAACTGACTATGGCAGTGGGTGTTGCAGTGGTTCTGAAGGCCCTCATGGAATTCCCAAGTACAGGTGTGCTAACACACAGACACTGCTATACTCAGTCATGCACATGTACACATGTGTCAGTACTGGGGTGCATCACTACAGGGGGTCAAAGTTGTGTATCTAGCTATTGTCCAAGGAGAGATGGGTTGCATAGGGGATGCGTGTACAGTGGTATCCTGCCACCTGCCATGTGGCAGCAAGCAATCTATCGACAGACACTACTGTGGTGACCCTCAGGGTGAGAGTGACATGCATCAGCCAATCCTCCAGGTGCCTCTTGCACATAGCCACTGAGGTGATCAAGTTGACATGTATGCAACATGCATTACAACATATGGTTAGTGTCTGTGATGGAGACCTGTACCTAAGCATGTTCTGTTGACTGTGGTAGTGTAGTGGAGGTACCCATGGCATGTGATGCATACAGGGTGTTATCTCCTATATGTGACAGTTCTTATACAGCTGGGCAGACATGTCAGTGTCAATCAAGCTTAGGTTGCCTGTATATATCCCAGCTGGATACCTGCCATCTGCACATCTGTACAGGGAATGACTGCCATTAGCTTGGACTGTAGCTATGCAGTAGGATGAATGTGTTGACAGACATTTGACAACAATATGTATGCCATAACTACATGTCAGAAGCCCTCACTAACATGTGCTGTACAGACAGTAGTCTACAGTTATATTCCACATGTCAGATCATTATCCAGTAGGGGTTATATACTGTGACACAGCTCACACACCAGGGGTTCAGCAGGGAGGCCTCAGAATCCAGCTATGCCTGCAGGTGTGCCTGTTGTCAGTACTACATTTACCACTCTACTCTTGCCTGGGTAAGCACTGTCAACAATAGTACGACCATGATACACTACATGCCCGTGTGACAACATGTACCCTGGGCTACTACCCCTGTATGTAACACATTCACACAGATAACAGTGCTGTACACGCCTCATATACATCTGTGTCCCAGACATGACACTCACACCCCTTGCTACTGTAATGACAGCACATAGGTGTATGCATTGTACATGGCATTACATACACTTATTACAGATGTCATTACCCTGCTATGTTGTCAGACTGGGTGGTGTGAACTAGTTACCAGGGCTAAGCCATGCTTGGCAGGTATCAACATTTCTGCAATATAACAGCTAAGCTGATTTGCGCACAGGTAAGCAAAGCCTACACTGTGTAAGTGCCTGTACATTTACCCATAGCTTAGCACTGCTTAGCTTTGTGCAAACTCGCTCAAATGCACTTAAAACTGCTCAAAACTGCCTTAACCACTCTGTATCTGACAGCCCTTATTTTGCCCAGCAACAAAATGAACAGCTCATGCAGGTCTTTAACCAAGAACCCTATACACTATAGTCACAACACTTACCCACTACGCCATGACCACTGTGAAGACAGCTGTTGTTTTTCTAATATATCTGTCAATACACATATTGATTAGTATTGAATAATTGCCTTTACTTCCACAATTGTGTAGTACTTGTTATTAATATGACTGTTGTATCACATATTTTCTTTTATCATAATGTACATATAGCAGATACATACGGTGAGATACATCTGGGAGGGTATACACAACCTTGAGGTTTACACATGGCAGGAATATGGATATATACATATAATAGATTGATATATGTCTACATGTACATACACATGTATATTCATACATATGTCTGTATACACATCTGTATAGTGCAACATATATATGGCCATGTGTACATCTCTTCGTATATCTATATATGTATGCACATCCTATGTGTACAGATATGCCTATGTATGTAGATATATATGTAGATATCTATAATTATATTTGCATACATATCTATTCTGATATACCTATTACTGTCAATATATATGTAGATATCCATAAGTATATGTGCATATGTATCTCTATCTGTATATGTATAGACATATATTGCTGTGTATATGTATATATCTGAGTGTTTATATGTATGTATATATATATATATATATATATATATATATATATATATATATATATATATATATATATGTACATATACATATCCATCTATGTATGTTGATATGTATATGTGTATATATCTATATAGATATATGGATAATTATATATACATATATGTTCACCATATGTCCAGAACACAGAGTGGAGTCCTACCTCAGCCCCAATAGTCCCAATCTCTTAGTGCAAGGAGATGTCAGGTATGTATTGCAGGTATATATGTAGACTATTGCTACTGTAATAGGGGTTGTATTCACAGACATGTTGTGTGTGGGAGGTCACATCTGCTTTTAACATGTGCGCCAAGACAGACATCCTAAGGACATCATAATACAGTACCACTGCTAGCACAGTAATGATCCTGTGGACTACAGTAGAAATATGGCCAATAAATGTGGACAGTCTGACACACTCTGGTCAGTTCAGAGGTATACACAGAACCCCTTAGTGCAAGACATGTGGACCAAGCCTGACAATGTGGATGTTAACAGCCATGTAGATGGCTATATCATGTAAATACCGGTATACATTTGCCCCCATAGGTTATGCATTCACACATCTCTGTCTGTCCTGACACATAATAACCACTGGTACGGAGGTGACATGGCCACATACTACCCACTAGTTAGTGGCATACATCTGTACAGCATCCCACTGCTTTGTCTGACATACATGACTGTTATGGTGGCCTGGCAACAGTACATCTGGCAAGTATCTGGACATAACATCACACTGGGTAAGTACACTATGCTGCTTGGCATGTAATAAAGCACTGTGCAGGCTACAGGCAGACTGCCACAACACTGGCCTACATTTCTTGTGAGAGAATACATATGTACCTACATATATAGCCGGCTCTACAGGCATGTCACAGCACAGAGTAACAGATACTTGTGTGAAAGTGCATAACCTCAACCAATGTGAACACAGCCACATACACATATGGTAGCTAGCGTACTATTACAGTATATGGACTATCTGATCAACACCATCCTCATATGTGCCACTCACACACTAACCCTACATATACTGGGCCACTACACAGTGTGGCCCGATGCCTGTCTGTGGTATGGGACATGTGTGTGTCTGGCTCTACAAACATGTAAGCCGATAGGGTAACATACAGTGGAGCAGCATGTAACATCAGATAGAAGAGGACCAAGAACAATGACATCTACCACAGCCTGTACACAGGCCAAGGTACATATTCACAATACACACACTATCGACAATCACCATATGTACACAGACCTCAGTACTGTACACACAACCACAGAATGCCCTGGTTATGTCCTCAAATATAATCCCTACTATACATAACATGTGTAGCAGTCTGATTACTCACTGGCTTGTTATCAGATATGATGTCAATAAATTATGGTGTACAGAACATATGCACCTCTTATTGCATGATAGAGGTACAAAGGTTGACAGAGTTGTGGCTGGAGGCACAAACACAGGGCCAATATTGACATGTTACTGTGATAACCTCATACATTTACTGTTGTAACAGGGTTTGTTGTGACATATGTCCTATGAGGGATATGAAGTAAGTAACTCTCATGTCTGTTACCATGTACTGACTACAGTCCTCACACTATGCTTTTGCAGTTCACAGATAGGTGCTCTGTCAGTAACACAAGTAACAAAAGGCAACACACACTGCCTAGTCTACAGATAACCCTACAGATGCGGGTTTCTTCAGAAACATAGCACTGTCATGGCAGGTATTAAAACACGTAGACCAGCCACATCCACACACACACTGTTAAACCAACATTACTCCAAATGCAGAATAGCAACACTTACATTTTGTACTCATGTCAGGCACATCCCTATCCTGTGTGTTGGCCTGTTTCCACAGTGTATGTTGTTAGAGGTAAATCCCCAATCCATCCGTGATGCTGTTTGCCAAACAACAGATCTAGGTCCTGCTCACAGTGAATGAAAAGGCCCAACACCAACATGATGTTCCTAGATATTGGAGTGTGTTTCCATGCAACTGGCTATGGGAATGTTATCACAGCTGTTCCACATGCAATCAGCTAGAGGAAGGCTGCAATTTATGCAGAGGCCATTAGCTGATCATGAGCATCACTTACAAACCACATGCTGCTGCCTAAGCAAAGCAGGTGTAAGTCTCCACATCCACAAGAGAGGGAGTGAGAGAGGCAGACAGAGGCAAAGATAAGTCAGGGAGGGGGTGGGAGAGTAAAACCTAAGCATGTTTGTGTCACACACCTACCAGTACAGGGTATCAAACACCTGACTGACTATGTATTGCTATCACATGTCTATGCAGTTATTGGATGCACCACATAGCTTACATATTAAGAAGCTCTCCAAACGTATATTTGATGATCAGTGATATCTGCAACAGTGATATGGTATTGATACGGTAGGTGTAGTACATGTGCCTGTCCGCATTAACAGGTGTCAGCGCCAACACAGCCGCACTCTCTCAGGGACCCACACACATTGACACACTTGGCAGGGTCAGAAATACACCTCCTCACTAGTTAGTTTGCCACAATACAGTATTGTGCAGGTATCACATGCACCACAGGGGTTATCCAGAGGTTATATGGGCAAAGGGTATGTGGAGGTGTCTGACATCAGACAGCATGCTTCAGTATGCCAATGGGGGTTGTAGTGAGTGTGAATGTGGTCAAAAGCATCATACACCACACACACAGACAAAGGGTGCCAGTACAGACATGCATGGGTGCATTGCTTTATGGGTGTGTAGTGGTTGACTGCACCAGAAGGCTATACAAGGCTAGGTGATGGATATACCTTGGCATCTGGCCACATGACAATGGTCTGCAGTGTGGCTCAGGGGTGTAGTGTCTGGACTGGCCCACACAGGTGGGTATTGTGGTCATCATCCAGTCACCTGGGTAACTATTGTGTGTGGCTATTGCTGTGCATTTCTTGCCATGTATGTGTTCTTTGGTCCATGACATTGACACTGTCTGGGATGTGCACATGTCCCACATGCATGTACAGTGACATGTGGAACTCTACCTGATGTGTCTGGCCCATGTTGTGTACACAGATTGTTATCATCAGCTGTGCCAGTCCTGGCCTCATGTGGCAGGAACTGGTAATAGACAGCAGGTTGACCCTGCACCTACATTGATAGCATGATACCGGTATTCCCTGGTGTCAGTGATATCTGTCCACACAGGGCATGTGGTTAAGGCATGGTATGTCCTTTGTGGGTCACATTAGATGGCACCACAGGTGTTGCAGGTGTCCAGTGGAGAACATAGTGAAGGCACACTGTCTGCATGTTCATGCCTATTGTACTGATGGACAGGGTGCCATGCCCTCTGTAGTCCACTGCAATGACACCATGGTTACTATCTGTGGACAATATGCAGGGTACTACCAACATAGCGGTTGTTGCCTAGGCAAGTGTGTTTGTGTATGAGACATGGGTTGAGAGTGTTCTCTGGGTAATACAAGGGTTGCTAACTTTGTTCACCAGGCCTTGATGTCACATGTAGGGGTATGGATTGGCACCCCAGCCTCTCGGCGATTTCACATCTGTTATCCTTGTAAGGTGGACATTGTGACATATAATAGGGCCACCATATAAGAAATTTGCAAAACCTGCTCTACAATAAGTCCAGTTGTTACACACTCACAACCACCTCCACACAGAAAATGAATGACAAACACAGACAGACCTGCCATGTCTGTGATTAGAACTCCTACCTAACTAGTTTATGACACTATAGCATTTTGCAGTTATAGGATGTGCCACGGAGATTACTGGAGTACTCCTTCCCCAAAGGTGTATTTCACAGTGAATGACATCAGTAGGCTTGCCAAAGTAGGGCATTTGAATTGTAGTGAGTGTGACTAGCCTAAAATGCATTGCTCCCTACACAAACACACACACAAAATCCACATTTGCGATGTGCAGGACTAGAGCCCGTACCAAAGTACTATATTACACTACAGCATTACGCAGTTATAGGACACTCCATGGAGATTACTGGGCTACACCTTTCCCAAAGGTGTATTTTACAGTGGATGACATCAGCAGCCATGTCAAAGTAGGGCATTTGAATTGTTGTGAGTTGACTGGCCTAAAAAGCATTGCTCCCTACATAGACAGACACACACACACACACACACACACACACACACACACACACACACACACACACACACACACACACACACACACACACACACACACACACACAAAGTTGCCATATCTGGGATTAAAACTCCTACCTAACTAGTTTATCACACTATAGCATTACACAGTTAGAGGACACACCACAGAGATTACTGGGTTCTGCCTTTCCCAAAGGTGTATTTCACAGTGAATGACATCAGCAGTCATGCCAAGTAGGGCATTTGAATTGTAGTGAGTGTGACTAGCCTAAAAAGCTTTACTCCCTACATAGATAGAGACACACAAACACAGTTGCTATATCTGGGATTAGAACTCCTACATAACTAGTTTAGTTACACTACAGCATTACACAGTTACAGGACATGCCACAGAGATTATTGGGCAACACCTTTCCCAAAGGTGTATTTCACAGTGAATGACATCAGCAGCCTTGCCAAAGTAGGGCATTTAAATTGTAATGAGTGTTACTAGCCTAAAAAGCATTGCTCCCTACACAGACAAAGACACACAAACACATACAGTTGCCATGTCTGGGATTAGAACTCCTACTTAACTAGTTTATCACACTACAACATTATGCAGTTTTAGGACACACCACAGAGATTACTGGGCTACTCCATTTCCAAAGGTGTATTTCAAGGTGGATGACATCAGCAGGCTTATCATAGTAGGGCTATGGGGAGGGCAGTGTGTGTGCATGGGCCATAACCCATTCATCTGGAGGTTGATACACCACATTCTGGCACACGCAGGGTTATATTCCACAGATACATGTATAGAGCTGCTAGATGATGACTGCCTTGTACAGTCATGTTACACAGCTAGCACATGCACCACATAGTCTGTAATGCTGATGGATATCAGTGGCTAATTTCTACAGTGAGTGACATTTACATATCCTGTGGTTGTAGCCATTTGGCTGTGTGCTGGGTGGGACAGGCCACATGATGGATGGCTCTTTGTCACAGTCACTCTCTTCCACACATCTATGTATGTCTACTTTTGGCTTATTATAGTGTGTTGTCCTTGGATATATGTCTGTATTCCTATCCAATGTGTGTGCAAAGCATGACTGGTGCATACTGAGGAGTGTATGCACTAACATCTGCAACTGTCAGATATGTATGGTCCACTGTTGTCTGCAGACATGGGCTTCATTTGTTTAAGTGTGTGAGCATGCCCAGTATGCCCTTCTGTATTAAATGTGTGGATCCATTCCAGGTAGTTTGTACTCCAGTGCAGACCTTTGTGTTGTACACCTACAGGTAACAAACTGTTTCTGCAGGGTATCTGTAGAACATTTGGCAATATGGGGGCAAACTGTGCAGGGGATAGTGTGTATTGTAGGTGATTGTGTCTGTGCTGCTTCTGCTACATTGTTCTGGTGTTAACATAGATATTCAGACATGTGTACTGTTATAAACGGTGCTGTTTTATGTCCTTGAGAACTGTCAGGTGGACATTTTTGCTCACAGTGATGTCCTGGGGAATGCAGGGTGAATGCAGCTGTGTCTGGTATTGGGGGCAGATGCCTACATATTCATGGTAAGTTATGCCATTCTGGAGGGGGAGCTGCAGACACTTGCTGCTGGGTCTGTGTATCCAATTCAGTACCTTGGTACAGTGCTGGCACAGGATCCCATACTTGTACATCCATCAACATGACAAGTATGGCCTTATCTTGCTGTGGCAATACCTCTCAGCTGTACAGATTCACACAGGTTATCCAGAGGCAGGGGCCATGAGTCAGGACATTACCTCTATTGAGGTGTATGGGCAGGTTTGTAGCCACCCATTTATGTGTTTTCAGCCAGGATAGTATGTGCACACAGCTTTGTGTCAGACCTTGCACATTCCATGCTGCCCATGCTCCCACCCCCCCTATTATTCTATCCTCTTCCATACATTATGCATACATTCTCTGATACTTTCCCTAAGGTTATCACCTCATCACAGCTGTGTTCTGGTGTTGGTCTACAGTTCATGCAGTGGGACATGGTGGACATGTTACTGTTGTTTGTTCACATGGCCTTGCATATGGCTTATGTGGAGTGTGTTCTGTTGTTATTTGGGTGTCAATGACATAACATGCATTGGCAGTACGTGTAAGACACAGGCCTTTGGCAGACGTCTGTAGGCCATTTGGTGGTGATGCAAGCCAGCTGTGGCAGGGCATTGCATTCTGTCAGTCCTACAGTCCCAGACTGCCATACAGTATATTCCCCTGGGGTGACAGGGTAGGTGTGCTAGGTGTTCATGCCAATACTTTCTATCAGTATTGATCAGGTGGCGTGGATGCTGGCAGGGTGCTACCTACAGCTAGGGACACACCAGAATGGGACACCTGCACTAAATGCTGCATTCTTTTGTTATTGCCACATACAGGTGGGGGTCATATTGTACCCATTCCCAACAGCAGGGATACAACCAGAGATGTACCTGTGGGTGGTGTTTGGGTGAGCTGGGTGGATGTGTGCTATGGACACTACTTACATCTGATGCACAGATATGTATGGGGCATTCCATTTATGCTGGCATGTGCAGGTACATCAGCTGTTTCCCAATACATCAGGCCTACTACCTTTGTGATCTGCAAGTGTTCGGGCAGGCGACACCGGTATACCCTACTACAGGCCCAGATAATGTGATGCATACCTATATGTACATTTCCAAGGGTGTGTCCATTTCACAGTTACACATTACATACTGTATGTCTGGGGTACTTTCCCCTGTGTACTGCTTGCATATCTAGCCCAACAGCCATGCAATGATGGTGACACATATTACCGCCATACATTTACAGTGGCTTACTGCTAGCATGTGTTATACTGGTGGGAATTTTCTTTGGCACTGCAGTTGTGAGGACTTGGCTCTGTCATCAGCAGTACTGGGAAATGGCCACCAGGTTATACCTCAACATGCATACATACTGACCACTCTCACACAATATGAACACACACCAACCTAACACACACATACCTGCATATTGTACAAATACTACAATCTATCCTGCTACATTGGCCACCTCTGGGCATCTGTGCTCCACTGGTATTATACCTACACATACATGTTACTACATTTCTATACAGGATTGGGGGAGTCACACCTGACTATTTCTACATTCCTACACATGATGGGGGGGGGCACACCTGACTGTTACTACATTTCTGCACAGGATTGGGGGCACACCTGACTATTTCTACATTTCTACATAGGATTGGGGGGCACACCTGACACTTGTACACATTTGCTATGTCTTTACTGATATGTCAGGTACTCCATTTCATTCTGTAGTCTAACCTATCATGCTGACTAGAGGCATAGCAGTGTACTACAGGTCTTAGGTTTGATTGACCTACATAGTTTCTGACTTCCTACCCTTCAGAACTAACATCCCACTGCCTGACCTGATACAGTCTGTCTGTGTAGGCCTGGGGGGGATCATTCAGAGGCCTTGGAACAGCCTTTGTTTGTGTTTGTCTACACCTGTCGTGCTGGCTGAGACTGTTGTTGGGTATGTTAACCTCCCTGACTGGCATGTGTGTGTCATATGGACACACATATGGCCCAGCACATTTCCTGCAGTGGGTTTTGTCACCATGTGTAGTAATGGCTACTATGGTGACACCAGTATTTGTTACAGATCTCATGCTGCCACTAGAGGCATTTACTATCTGCTGGCATCCCATTCAGCCACCCGTTTCCTTTGCATGCTCACATCCATACCATAGATACAAGTAACAACACATACTACTCCAATCAGCAATTGGTAAGGACAGTGACTTACCTTGTAGGTGTGCCAGTACTGAGGATGGTGCTGGGGGCTGCCTATGTCAGATGCACATAGTACACTCCCTATACATGGTTGAGCACAGGTAGTGTCATGTTCGTCATCCATTTTACTGTATGTGCGAGTCAGAGAGAGATGTCATTACCTGGGTCCCTACTGTATCAGTGTATGTGCTATGCATTGCCTCGTCACCAAGGCCAGGGAATACTGGGCATGAGTCTATCTGCCTACTGAGGCAGGCTCAGGTTGTTCCTCCTCCGAGTCACTCTGTGCCTGTGCAGGCCTTGGCATTGGTGGGGGACTCTGTGGCTCTGCCCCATGCTGTTCCTGCTGCAGCTGTTTCCACAGGTGTAGCATGGCACATACGATAACAATTTAGGTACATGTAGCTGGTGAGTATTGCAAGGCTCCACCGGATGTGTTCAGGCACTGGAACCATGACTTGAGCATCCCAAACACATGCTTTACTACGATTCTGGTCTGTGCATGTGCCTCATTATGGCGTTCTTGTTCAGGTGTGTGTACATTTCAGATGGGTGTCATCAGCCATGGCTCCAGTGAGTAACCAGCATCCCCCACTAGGTGATCATAAGGGATGTCCCCATTGGCAAATCTCTGGTACAGCTGCATCAGATGCCAGATGTGGGAATCATGATAGCTTCCAGGTCAGCCAGCGCACACACATTCATTGTAATGTCCTGGGCATTGCACACGACCTGGCAGTTGATGGAGGGGAAGCCCTTGTGGTTGATGTAGACCCTACCCCGCTCACCGGGTGGTGCTTTGATGCATATGTGCGTGCAGTCTATAGCACCCACCACCTCAGGGTATTCTGCTATTTGGTGGAAGCGACGCATATTGCTGGCCAACACCTCATGGGTGTAGAGGAAATATACATGCTCACCGGCATGTGCTGACATGGCATCCAGGAACTGGTGGAATACTCTGGATGCTGATGCCTGTGAGATCCCCATGATATCCCCAGTTGGGCTTTGGGAGGTACCTGTGGCTAATATTCCTAGGCCTACACATAACTTGGTATCCACTGGGATGGGTTCCCCTCTGTTAGTTCTGTGTGTCAGGCGCTGCCGGCACAACTCAACAATTTGCTGTAGGAGGTCCCTTTCCACCCTATAGCACTCCACTATCTCCAGCTCATGTAGCCCCTGGTAGGTTACCCTGTGTCTGTACACCCTTCTCTGTCTCCTCACTGTGGCTTGATCGACAGCATTCTCATCCTCACCACCCTCAGCCTCTTCCACATGTTGATGTCTGATAGTTGCTGCAGCCCTTATCATTCTGTTGTTTTTATTTGTTAAAAGTTCCTCACTTGTATACAACAGTGGTGTAGAGTATGTGGGAAATAACAGACGAAAAGTGCTTGCATAGTTTATAGTAGTGTTCTGGGCGGGGCTGGTCTGCTGTCTGTGTAATTGGCTGATTCTGATACATTTCACCTGCCAGCTATGCTAGTTCTCCTTGGTAACCTTCCTATTGCTGGTTTCCCTTCCTATTGCCTTCCTGTTTACGCCCCGAGGTGCGTCACACAATAGCAGTGCTCAGCTGTGCACAGAGCTACTATTTCCTGGTTTACTTTTTTCCTTTAAAACCCGGTGCGAGGTGTGCACACCTGCTTAGGCAATGTAAAAGTGCTAGGCAGACTCAGACACACTCCCTTGCTTAGCTGTGCTAAGTTAAGGGCAAACATGAGCCACAGGGCTCCAATCCACTTACAGTATGCCTGACATGCACTCCTATGATGTTAGCTAACTCCTAGGCTTGCACCAAGCTATTCCTGCTCTTACACTGTTGGGTGCTGACTAGCATGCAAGGGAAATCTGGGATTCAGTATCATTCCCCTCATTTGCATAGGATTGCCTGCTGATGCATAGTTACATGTCCCACACTGCGCCTCCTCCCTTAGCGACCATGATTCACTGTCCATGTTGTCTTCTGCCTGCCATTGAGTATAATGGCAACATATTGATTTTGGTTAGAATGCTTATTTTAGGTATTTTTTCCTATTTTTCATCCGATCCGGTTTCCACACCACTGCCCTACGGTTAAACAGCCGAGATCAGCAAAAAAAAAAAATAAAAGTTGATTTTTTTATTTTGGAACTGTTTTCTATGCCAGTGGCCTTATACTTGGTCATTGGCATGCTTTCTACATAATATCCACCCTTTATTTGGAGCTGTCATGGCTCCATTTTGTAGTTTGCAGCAATGTACTCTGTTACTGGTGGAGTACATTTCTGCAGATTGCACTAGTCCTGCATGGCCGGTTTCCAGCTTCCTGGATTGCAAATTCACCTCATTTGCATGGACTTCTCCTGCAAATGGGGTAATTTGCTTACGGGGCTGAGTCCATGCAGGACTAGTGCAGGAGCGCTCATGCACATCCCGACAGCTTATTCCTGGATCGCACGGCAGACATATTGCCTGCTGGAGCTCCTGCACTAGTCCTGCACATCGTGCAGGCTTGCTGAATCCGGGGGTTAGTGTAGGCATTAGTGAATCCAGGAAAAGTGTTTAAAGTACCTGCACATATTTACCTCTTTCTGTACATTATACCAGATATACAGCATTATGATTGAGTCTTCTGATCATAACCAGCTCAAGATATGTATGTCAAGAAATTCACCTTGGCAGCCAAGTGAAGCAAAGCCTGCTTTTCTATTCTTGAGATCCTTTGGTATAATATAATGAGCATGCATTTTATTCAACATATTAACTGTATGTTTTTCAAATCTGGAGCCTTATTTCAGACCTTCTATGAGTAGTTTGCCTCCTATCAATGATGGATCATACTGTCTTGTTCCTAACCAGTATTCAAGGCTTCCTTAAATGCCTGCAAGTTGTCAAGCTGTCAACCTTTCTAACTCAAACGGGAAGAGCTTTCCACAAATAATCTGCCCTGGAGCAAAAGAATCATCTCCCCAGTGCAGTTACAAAAAAAAAGAAACCTTTACAAATCTCATTTTGTTCCACATGTAAATTAAGCTGTTTTTAACACCAATACCCATATTATCTGCTATTCTATAATTGGTCACACATTTATAAATTAAGATAAAATCCCAGATCTTCTCTGCTCTATCTGCATCTTACCAAAAATAACAGACAATATCTTAAGCGTGATCATATAATTCTGTTGTCTGACTTTTATGATCTGTCTATTAAATTATCTCTAAATTCTTTCTAGCTTGTGAATCAGTGGAGAGATATATGAACAGACTAAAAAAGTCTTTTGGCCTTTCCTGGTTAGGGGTCACCACAGCAGATCACCGGTCCACTTATTATTGGCAGTGAATTTTTATGGTGTTGAGTTGCCAGCCCAGCGCCCAACCTCTAGAGAAGCCCCACACATACTCATGCACCTACCTGCATGTCTTTCAATGTTCAGTCAATCACGGGGAGGACATGCAGACACCACACAGAAGGCACTCCAGCCGAGAATTGAACTAAAGAGCCTCTTGCTGTGAGGCGACAAGGCTAACCGCTGCACCACAGTGGCCATGAACAGACTGCTATATAATATTCAGTATTTAGTCTTAGATATACCTATCATATACAGTGGCAATAGGACACTTTAATCTCTAATGGAAAGAGTACATAGTATGTCATTAATAAAATAATAGCATTTTCTGATGACCATCAGTAAGGCATCCAGTTATTAATTATGTATAACATTCCTCAAGTCTCTTATATCTTCTTCATATAGGATGATATTATTTAGAGCATATGAATTACTGACCCCCAAAATTAATTACTTTACATTTTTTATTAAATTTCATGCTGTTATACTAGATCAAATATCAAGTTTGTCCATAAATCCCTGCATCTTTCTTCGATTTCTTTATCATCGTCTGTATGTCATCAATGAGCTTACTGACCCAAATGTTTCAGGAAGTCAGAAATAAATCTAGTAAGCAAAACTGATACAAATACTAACCCATGGAGCACACCAACAGTCACATTTTTAAGTGCTGGTAAGGCCTCACCAATTTTTACCCTGTGTGTTCCTCCTTATAGCCATTTCCCTACCCACATAATAATAAAGCTTTTAATGTTGATTTTATTTTTTTCACAAGTCTCATTTTCTCAACACAACAAAATGAGTCAAATGCCTTGACCAGATCCAAATACACAACATCCACCATTAGCCTTAGATCTAGATCTTCCCAGACTTACAGATAAAAAGGGTTCAAGTTAGACTATTATAACCATCTCTCTGTACAACCATGTTGGTAAATATTCAAACCAGATTTCAGTGTCTTAGACATTAATTTACATACTGCACATTCAACACCCTTTTCTAATATACAGGTTAGGCAGATGGGATAATAATTATCAACAGAAGTGGAAGTTCTACCTTACAAATTGGTACCACAGCATTAAGATGAACAAACCCAGTTCTAAGAAATTTTTGAAATAAGAACTGCAAACATGGCACAATACAGTCTATAATGTTGGTAAGAAAATGGAACACACCTGGTGCTGCTGCTGTATTAGACTTAATTGTTTTAATAGCCTATTGCATTTCATTATCTGATAATATGGGGCATTAGTCTAGACAATGTAAGGCTAAAACATCCAAGGAACTAGAATTCTTAATCAGTCTTGTACACTTTTTCACAAATTTATTTGTTAGTTGATTTGGGTCAGTTAATGGGACATCATTAAGAGCTACTCTAAAGCACAACTGATTGTCTTTTCTATAACTCATCAAATGTTTAAATTAAGCTTTCTTGCCAGATCCTGTATGTTCTACCACCTTACTCTCATAATGTTTTCCTTGTAATCCATATTAGTTTACAGAAACTTACCCAAATCTTCTGATATCTTAATTTATCTAACATACATGATCACCTCTTGTAGCCTATGCAGTCCAGTGGAATATTAACAAGCCTAGCCAAAAATTACCAGTTACCTCATAGCATTGTCTGGTTTAATGACTTGCGAGGGTCACATAGTAGGCAAACAAAGGCTGGGGGAATCAAACCCTGTACCACAGGGACTAGCTCATTATCAACTCATAGCCTTAATCCTTTGCACCAGCTGCCAAACTATTTGGCTACTCTATGGTGTTAACACTCCACCTTTTGATTATGAGTGAAGCACACTTCCCTTTTATCACGCTGTGCAGTTTTTTTGCACGTCTCATGCTGATGGCCTTTTGCTTTTCCATTTTAGCCTGAGTATACAATTTTTTTCTGATAGATCTAGGACTGCTTTTACATTGTGCTTTTAATAATGAGATTAGAAAAGCATTTGCATAGAGTAAGAGCAAATCCAAGCTCATTTGTTAGAAGTAGGAGTTGGACCCATGCTTCCAAGGGAAGCTACAACCTGAATACAGCACCTTAGCCTGCTTAGCAATCCTGACAATTGGCAGAGATATTTTTTCTTTATCCAACATTTGTACTCACCATAAGCAATTGAATGTGTGCTGTATCTGCACTACACTTGGAAAATATTTTTCTAGTGGGAAATTTATAAACCCATAAAATATATTCCACCATTCTATTTGCTTCTTCATCATAATCTCCATCCAGTTCCACACATTTAATTATTTGATTACTGCAACATACAGTGGATATAAAAAGTGTACACACACTCCTGTTAAAATGACATAAATATATTTGTGATATAAAAAAAATGAGACCGCAATAAATCATTTCAAAACTTTTCCCACCTTTCATGTGACCTATAACCTGTAGAGTTCAATTGAAAAACAAACAAATCTGTTAGGGGAAAAATATAAAAAATAAAAAAAATGTATAATAAACTGGTTGCATAAGTGTGCACAACCTTAAACTAATACTTTGTTGAAGCACCTTTTGATTTAATTAAAGCATTCAGTCTTCTTGGGTACACACCTGCCATCAATTAAAGAGACTCTGATTAACCCCAAATAAAGTTCAGCTGTCCTGGTAGGATTTTCCTGACATTTACTCAGTTGCCTGCTACAGCAAAAGCCATGGTTCACAGAGAGCTTAGAAAGCATCAAAGGGATCTCATTGTTGAAAGGTATCAGTCAGGAGAAGGGTACAAAAAATGTCCACAGCATTGGATATACCATGAAACACAGTGAAGACAGTCATCAAAAAGTGGAGAAAATATGGGACAACAGTGATGTTGCAAAGAACTTGATGTCCCTCCAAAATTGATGAAAAGATAAGATGAAAACTGGTCAGGGAGGTTGCCAAGAGACCTACAGCAACACTGAAGGAGCTGCAGGAATTTCTGGCAAGTACTGGTTGCGTACTTCATATGACAACAATCTCCTGTGTTCTCCATATGTCTGAGCTATGGGGTAGGGTTGCAAGATGGAAGCTTTTTCTTACACAGAAAAACATCCAGGCCCAGCTAAAATTTTCAAAACAATACATCATGTCTCCCAAAAGCATGTGGGAAAATATGTTTTAGTCTGATGAGACCAAGGTTGAACTTTTTGGCCACAATTCCAAAAGTTACGTCTGGAGCAAAAACAACACTTTGCATCACCAAAAGAACACCATCACCACAGGAAAGCATGGTTGTGGCAATATCATGCTTTGGGGTTTCTTTTCTTCAGCTGAAACTGAGGCTCTAGTCAAGGTGGAGGGAATTATAAACAGTTCCAAATACCAGTCACTTTTGACCCAAAACCTTCAGGCGTCTGTTAGAAAGCTGAAGATGAGGAGGAATTTCACCTTTCAACATGACAATGACACCAAGCATACATCCAAATCAACAAAAAAATGGCTTCACCAGAAGAAAATTTAAGTTTTGAAATGGCCCAGCCAGACCCCAGACTTAAATCCAATAGAAAATATGTCAGGTGACCTGAAGAGGGCTGTGCACAACAGATGCCCTCACAATCTGACAGATTTGGAGCGCTTTTGCAAGGAAGAGTGGGCAAATATTGCCAAGTCGAGATGTCCCATGCTGATAGAGTCCTACCCAAGAAGACTGAATGCTGTTATTAATTCAAAAGATGCTTCAACAAAGTATTAGTTTAAGGGTGTGCACACTTATGCAACTAGGTTAGTGTACGTTTTTTATTTTTTATATTTTTTCCCCTAACAGATTTGTTTGTTTTTCAATTAAATTGTACAGGTTATAGATCAAATTAAATGTGGGATAAGTTTTGAAATTATTTATTTTGGTCTCATGTTTTATATGACAAAAACCTGGCATTTTAACAGGGGTGTGTAAACATTTTATATCCACTGCAGTCCACTCAGTAAAAATCATTTCTTAGACTGTTTTCCAATGTGATTTGCCTTATTTCAGTTACAGATAATAACTCTGAAATACATAAATTATATAAATTGTCAGAACCATGTAGTCCCAGTTGATTTGGGTCTACATTCAGCCATTGAATGGCACGTTCATTGAATGGCCATTTGCCGTACACAAACCTTCAAATGTCCCTTTCAAGTAAACCAAATATCATCATAAAAAAAAACACATCATGTGGCCATAGTTGGCCAACAGAAAGTAAACAGCACATAAATACTTGTAGGTAAGTTAGGGATATTGAAACTTTCCCTTTATCCACTGTAGTGTGATCTCAGAGTTGGTATATATAATTAGAGGGTGTGTGGAGGCACAGCCCCCCACACTGGGAGGAATCCTCCTAATGTGGGGCACTGCACCACTCATTGCAGAAATCTACCTCACACAGTCATTTATTTTTGTTTCTGAAAAAGGGAGATGAGAAATTTGAGGAAAGGGGAAAAATACTTTTACCTTTTATACCTTGAAACAATCGATCATTCTTTACTTCCAATTTGTATTTGTATGTTAATGCTTAATAGTATTTTTTGTATTTAGGTTAGGTGCTAAAATATGTTATAAAGGTAATTTACATGAAGATAGCTTCTAGGTTAGTTAAAGCCTTGTAATGATTTAATCAGTATGATAATGTACGTGGACAACACTACTTGGTTGTTAGGCAGCATTTTAATTTTGTTAGGTTTCCCCTGTGACTCGTGTCTGATTTCATTTGAGATTGTGTTCCATTTCCCTGCTGTATACACACAATATAAGGAATCTCTGTGATGATTGTTAGATTTTACTGTTAGTATTAAATTATTGTTTTGAGAGTACGTTTCTGAATTTATTTTACCTTTGTATTAGGTTGCTTATGACAGGACATCTCTGTAGTGTATGTAGTATATGATGGATCACTTTCACTTGAAAGAGAGAAGATATTATATTCCATCCAGCCTAGCCTCTTTATAGTGCAATATAGTGGAAATTCCCTGTAAAGTTGGTTGCTTTATTATAGCACTCTTGCAGTTTATTCGTTTGAGTTCTATGAATATTGATTAGTGCTGAGGTAACAGAGGAATGCAGGAAGTAGAATTATGGGCACTAACGTTATAAGGGCATGTCGTGTCAGATATGCTTTTCCTATTATAGTCATCCTAACTTTTATATGTTGGTCAAATATGAATATGACATGACAATGGTTGAATTATTTATTTGCATATTGCAGAAATGTAGAGACAATGATAATATGATCTTATTAGAATATGAGTCATTTTTTTCTAGAGAATGTAAAACTTGTCTGGGTAAGTGAAGTGCTGAAGCTGATTTATGGAGGTGTTGAGTCATTGGCATATCGCACTATGGATTCTTTAATTAGCTGATTGTTTGTTTGACTCAAATGTCTTCTTTATTTGTTTCAGGTTTTATCATGTGCTATCTGTTATGCAAATGTGTCACACATTTTTGGAAAAACAAGTTGTAAAGTTTAGGGATCAGAATGAGGAGGTACCGGCTCCCTAAAAACGAACAGGGAAGTCCAATAAGACTCAGTGACAGCAGCACTCTGTTGGGTGGCATTGGTGCTAATGATGTCAGTCATTTCTGTATGTACGCTGTCAGTCATGGTGCAGGTAACATGGGCGCACCTAAAGAATTAATCACTTAATCTTCTAGATACTTAGATGTAACGTTCGTACTACAATCTAACATTTTCAGTAAGTCATGGTAAAACCACTAGTCTTTTCAGCTAGTTTCCTTTGTACTGCCTCAGGCCCCACGATATTAACTTACTACACAATTTTCTATACAAAGTCATATTTCAAGTTAAATGGCACAAAAGCTTTAAACAATATTATCAAAACTATAAATTACAAAAGATAAAAGGTGATGGATTTAAGGAAAATCTGCAGACTGACGGTGTAGAGGATTAAGACTGTGAGATGCAGTTCCTGTGGTAGAAGGTTTGATTGTCTCACTGGTTATTACTTGTTTTATAGTGCATGCACTCACACACACACACACACACACACACACACACACACACACACACACACACACACACACACACACACACACACACACACACACACACACACACACACACACACACACACACACACACACACACACATGCATGTGTGTGTATGTAGGTGTACTATACTTCAATGCAAACACCATAAGTAGACTGCTGAAATACTGACCACATAAGGTTTTAAACAAGGAACTTGACACACTGCTATGCATGCAACAAGAAACAGCATTGGTGCATGCAAAATCTTATTTGTGAATAACACATAAAAACATTGTTTTTTGCAGGGAGGCAACCCCCCCCCCCCCCACACACACACACATACGCCTCTTACTAATTATCTGTATACATTAAAGGGTTAGTCTAATTTTTTAACATAGTGGCATTGCCTTTACTGGCAAACAACAGTAAATAAATAAATAATTTATGCTTTGTATCATCATTTTGGGTATAAAATATGTGAGTGCTCAAGAGAGATGGTTACAACTTGCAACTCTAGGTAAAAGTTGCAGGGATGGAGAATAAAGTTATATAAGCCCACTTAAGATTGTCAAATGACAGGAGGACAGCAGTCTTGTAAACTTAACAACCCAGAATGTTGTCACACACATAAAAATATAAAGATCACAAAAGTCAACTAGCAGATTTATGCAACATAAGACTATTAGAAGATGAAATGTATAATACAGCAAAACCTACAGATGTTGGCACCTCAGGCAACAATTGTTCAGTTTTAAACAGTACCATCGCTATTAACCAAAGCATGTTATCAGCAACTCTTAATCAATTAATGCACAACTGAATAAACAATTTAAAGTGACAGCATATATTTGTAACTGATCTAAACAGATGAAGGAAAAGTGCCTGACAATAATACAGCTTAAATTTAATTTATGCTACACAATAAAACCACTGAAGGCAACATTCAGCTAGTGTCATACAGAGTAACTGGCATAATGCAAAGCATGTAACGTACTTAACATTTATACTATGAATTTCAAATGGAGAAAGAGTCAGGCACTCTCAAACTTTATGAAATAACAACACTGTAATATTAACCTTGGTTCCAAATATGTTGATTTGATATTCAGATGGTGTTTTTGTATGTGTTAAATGGCTGTGGTCTTTCTTTGCATTTATATGAACTGCACTGTTTTATTGTTTATCTGTTGTTTCATTATGGCCCAGGCCATACCTGAAAAGGGATGTTGGAGCAGTGTATTAACCTGGTCAACAAATGATAAATACATGACAATTGTTAGGTGTCCTTAGTCCTTAAACTGATGACGTATGATTAAACACAGTGTTGCCCCTGATTTCACTTTGTACTAGTTTCCAGTCTCAGGCTTAAGTGCCATTTTTACCCTCTTAACACATACCACACCTTACTGTGTTTCAGTTTTATGAGCAGAACTGCACCATCTGAATTTACCAGACTAGAGACGCTACCTATTTTACATAGGTCTGCAGTGTCCTCAGTTCTCAAGCAAGTCCTCTCACTTGCACCTCACTATTTTATTTATTTGTTGATTCAGTTATAGCTCTCAGCTGGGCTACAGCACTGGTTTTAATGGCCTAATTACAGACTCTGCTCTGGTGATTTCACTGTCAACATCAAGCAGAGCAAACAGATTCACAAATAACTAAATTAATGTGATTAATAAACAAAAGAAGTAAAAAAGGCTATACTACATTTATAGTTTTTAGTACATGAAAATTGCTCAGTTTTGATTTTTAAACATTGCACATTCACAGGTGGACAGTAGTCTCTCCTTTGATAATCACATCACCACAGTAGTCAGGAAATCCTTCTACATGGCACACCTCATCACAAAAGGTATCTCATCCAGAAAAAAAGAGGTCATTGTTCCCCTCTACTCATCACTCATTAGACCTATTATAGAGTACAACACCCCTTTTGGTATGTATCTCACAAGACATCTACAACAACTGGAAAGGCCACAGAAATACCTCACAAAGAGGATTACCGGCCTCAAACAGATGCCCTACGCAGACCGTCTCAAAAAACTCCAGCTTTACTCCGTCACATATCTCCTACTCTGAGGTGATCTCTGCCTAACATACAAAGCTATGTCAGACCCAGAGCTGTTGGACATGCTCTACTTAAAGAAATCCCAGTTCCTCCGAGCTACACGCTCTAGGGACCTAAACCTTGATACCACAATAAACATAACATGCCAGAGGGATAGATTCCTGTCCCAGAGACTTCCCATACTCTGGAATAAACTACCTATCTATATCAAACAAAGCTCCTCATTAGCAATTTTCAAGAAAAATCATGATGATTGGATGGGAAATAGGAAATTTACCCCGGGGATCACTTCTGTGGCTCTGCTCGACAGTGGCACAGGAAAATTATTTCCTTGGGTGGCAAAAGCCAGGGTACCTTTTTGGCTGGGCTTGTATAGGCCCCAGGGCTGATAGCCTAGTACCTACCTATGAACCTATAATGTCTATTACACATCGTTTTAAGATTTTTTCATGGTAAATAACACTGAATTTGATATTAATTCACCAAAACAAACTTTTTAGTTATGAAGAAAGCATTTTAAACCTCCTGTGAGATTTCTGATGGAAGTGTTGCATGTTTATCCATTTGTTCCAATGCAGTATTGTTTTGGAAATGGAAGACTGAGTTATGTGGCTCTAAATGTTGCACGTTCCTCTCCATCTCTGCAAAAAGGTTAATTATTATACTCAGCAAAAATAACAGCTACTAACTTTTTCTGTTAGTATTTTGTGTCAGCATACTTTAAAAGTGTCCTCGATTTGGAGTTTTTGTCCTATAACAGTTTTAGCTTTGCCCTTGATTCTGGAGGAATTAAGAGGCTGGAATTTCTGCTAAGTCACTCGGAAATCACTTTTATATGAAAGGAGCAAATTATCCTTTGGGTTTTCACTAGGAACACTGACATACCTGGGTCATCTGTGCTGCCTTGCAGCTTTAGTTTATATTCCCCTATCCACTACAACACAAACGTTGACAAGTTTCCCAGAAAAGGGTATCGATTTCATTCCCTTATCATGTATGCTACAAAGATAGAGGAGGGTCCATACTAGCGATGGATAAAGAGGATGGAAAAGAAAGCTCTTATTGTGTAGTTGCAGTTCCTACTGCTCTATTCCTAGCACCACGCATTTGGGAGGACTCACCGATTCCACTATCCTTGGCACCACACATGTCAGGGGATATGCCTACCCCACTATCCTTGACACCAATCATATGGGGGAACATACCCATCCCACCATCCTCCATGCCACATACTCGAGGAGACTTACCCACCCCTGTATTCTGAACAGTACACATTTTGGGGACTTGCTTTCTACCCCTGAGATAACTTCTTTGAGCAGGTTAACCATAAGTGACAGTTTGCTGAGTGGATGGTTATGATTAAACATTTTTATATACAGCTACTGCTGACACAGAGGACAGTGGCTTCAGCCTGGGTCCTCCTCTGTCTTGTGCAGAATCCATCTAACACATGGCCAGCAGAAGCTGTGACCACAGTCCACTAGGGTCCCTAAAAAGTCTATCACATAAGTCACAAGTTAAAACTGTTTAAAATCTTCTCAGATATCTCTTCAAGGCACTGCTTGCTACTGCATCCCAAGAAAGAGGAAATTACAGTTACATTAAGTGCCACTTTACTGAATGTTGGGTTATGGACATACTTTCTGGTTCCCAGCTCCTGTCTACACACTGATGACAGTAGCATTCCAGCTTCTGCCCCTTCTCATGCAAAATCTTCCCAGCAAAAGTCCAGCAGAAGTTGTGACCACAATCCATAATCACGGGATTCTTTAAGAGTTTCTCACACCGAGGACACATTAAAATGTCCAAAATCTTATCAAATCCCCATTTATAGATCTCCATGTCCTTAGTGATAGAATCTGGAAGAAACAGCACCAGCTCCTCCGTTCCTCTCATGTACACCTTTTATTGTGCACTTTAGCAGCTCCTGAACACACCTGTACAAACCATGCCTTTTCTGCCTGAATATTGATGATCTATGGCTGTGTTTGATTTTAGTTCTTCATTTAAGGCTTCACTACTTTCATTGCTTTACTTTTACTCTTAAACTGTATTTTGTTTTGTTTTTTAAGAGGGTTAGAAAAGAATTCTTTGCCAGCAGTGAATGAAATCTAACTAATTAGTGGGAGAAGCTGAGAAATGCCATTCCTCATTTAGCTACAAGTATTCCGTGGCATCTTTATTTACTGTAGTACCATGTGACTTGCTGTTCTTAGTCTGACTGTTGCTGATGTCTGCATTTCATTTTCCCACCCACCTGGTCTACTACTCTTGTGCTTTTCAACTTGATGGCTTTGGAGTTGCCCCTCTACTATAAATTTGACTTTGGACACTCCTTCCAGTGCCACCCCCCCCACCCACACCCCAGTCTTTTAGTCTCTTAAACATGAATTATCTGCCGTTTCCTACCTTCCTACTTACAAAAAAAAATTGCACTTTATTCAGCTGCTTTTACTGCATTTGTGTTTATTGTTATTCCTACTTTATTTACCATTTTGCGGCACATTCTTAAAGTGCCCAGTTGCATTTAATCTAATGCATTTATTACTGTTGGTTAGTAGTCTGATTACATTGTAACTGTTATTCTAAGAAAGCATGCCCCCAACTTCTTAGTACAAGAAATCTAGAGAAAGCCTGACAAAATGGGGTAACAAAGGCCCAAAAATAGGGACAGATTTTAAATCTTGCTCTTATAAACTTAGAAAGATGCTAGAGTAACAGGGTTTATGTTAACATACATTTTATGAAGGATTTGAACTTTGAAACACAAATGGATGTAATTATTTGGTTACATCAATCCTCAGATCATCCCAGCGATTTTCCAGAAAACCACAAATTTTATGAGAAACACACTGAAAATATGAGGCAGAAATCTGGGCATTCTACAAAAGTCTGGACAGTTGAGGGGTATAATTCTAAGCCTTGTATTACTGATTTAATAAGTTTGGTGCCAAACTAGTTATCTTACATTAGAAAGGTTTGTGGTTTACACTCTTGTGGCAGGGCAGGTAGCTTATACCTTTCTGAAGTGGGAATTACTGTTTGAAGGCTTATTGTGTCTTTTATTCTAAAAGTGCCTTTGTCCTAGTTTAAGCACTTGCATTCCAAACCATTCACTTTGCATTATGAAGGTTTGTAATCTACACTCTGGTAGGGGTAAAGGGTAACTTTCACCCCTCTGAGTGGGGAATTCCTGGTGAAGGCTTGTTGTGTCTGTTATTCTAAGTGTCTTTTCTCTGGTTTAAGTATTTAGGCTCCAAACCAGTTATTTTATATTAGGATTGTTTATGATCTACACTCTTGTGATGGGAGAGGATAGCCTATGCCCTTCTGAGCTGGGAATTTCTGGTGTACATCTTATTGTGCCCTTATTTGATTGGCTAGAGGTCTAGCTTGTTGAAAATTTGAACCTCTGATTCTGAAATATTTGGTGATGTTTGGTGACCATGCCACTTGAGAAGAAGAGTGTTGATGATTTCTGCTTAACTCTACAAAAGCTAAGACTTACATTACCATATCCACTGTTTTGGTGCTTGTTTTTCTGCATTAATTGAGTATTTCTGTGTTAAATATCTGCATGGTTTGACCTTTTTTACAGTCTTTAGTTAGAACTGTCTTGGTTCCACTTTAATGAGAGTAAAGGGGACCTAAGCCATTGTCTGACCCATGATTGTGTAAAGGAAAGAAGACTGTGCTGCTGTTTTTGATTGGCCACAGGGCTTTGTGTTTTTTTTCTGAATTTTCACTGCTATTTAGGTGTTGTAGCTGCACAATGCTTGGCTTATAACCTACGAGCTCCAAGGTGTTTGGCAATGCTTGGTGGGCATTGTACTTGAGTAGAAGATTGTTGCAGGTTTCTGTTAAATTCTACAAACACTAAGACTTACATTACCATATCGACTGTGTTGGCACCTGTTTTTCACATTGTTTTTGTCACAGCTGCAGTAATTGAGTGTTTCTGTGTTAAATAACTGCACTGGTTCCACTTTAGTGAAAATAGAGGGGACCCGATTCATTTTCTAGCCCAAGATTGTGTAAAGGAAAGAAGAGTCTGCTGTTTTTGCTTCACCACAGGTCCTTGTTTTTTTATTTTATTTTTTTTAATTTATTTATTTTTTTATGGAATCACCTCTGCTATTTAATCATTGCAGTTGCAAAACACTTGGGTCATAAACTATGAGCAAGCGAAGTATAACATTACCATAGCCATTATTTTGGCACTTGTTTCTCACATTGTAGATTCTTTTTTATAAGACCTGTTGTCCCTACTACTATTGGAAATGTCTGGGTATCTTTCTTCCAGATTGCTCTTGTTTCTGTCTGCAAATCCTGACATTTTATGACTTTGTGTCTCTTTGTACACAAGCCACTGTAATCACTGGGTGTAGCGATTTCAATGATCGATGCTACTTTTGTCTTCTTTTCATGGGCCACTATATCTGGTTTTCTCGCTTCTGTCTTTTGAACTGTCGGTAATGGGTGATCTCATGTGATGTAGACCATCATTTTCTATGATGCATTGTGGCTCATGTTTCTAATGTTTTTCAGCTACTTCAGTATTATAATGTTTACATAATCCCCAGTGCAACAGTCTTGTCACATTATTATGCCTTTCAGTATACAGTCCTTCTGCCATTAGTATGTCACAGTCAGCAACAAGGTGTGCAACTGTTTCCAATTCTCATACATTTATCTGTTTCTCCCACATATTCAATGAACTTTGCAAACCAACATGTACGTAGCCCACTGTCTTGGACCACCAATATTAACCTTTCATCTCATGGTTTGAATTTGCCTCTCCTTAACCATTCCTGTGTTCGATCCTGATTAACATGAGGTTGTTCCAAGAATTTCCTATACTTGTAACTGCATTTCTTGCCTTCTCATGTGATACTTCACCTTATATTATTTCTTTTGTTTTTTGGCACATTCTGTTGCTGCTTGATTTTTAGCTACTTCTGGTTTGATTTTCATTCCTGCTTGACATATGCTTCTGCTAAACTAAGCAGGAAAGCAATCTTAGACTTATTCTCCTCATGGTTCAAAACTTTCACTATGTTTGGGTCTTGTGGGGTCAGCAGATATGTATGCAGTTCCACAATTCAAGATCTATACATATAATCAATTACAAGGAATCCCATACCTCCTTCAGAATGGGGAATATATAATCTTGGTTTGCACTGATTTTTGTAAATCATTTGATGAGCATGAAGCATCCTTCTTGTTTTCCTGTATAATCTGTTAAACAACTTTTGGTGCCAGTAAGTCACTCCAAAAATGTAAATAAGGACAGGAAGAGAACATTTATAGCTTCAAATTTATTCATAGATGTTAATGCTATTTTCAGGATTAATTTAAATCTTCTAAAATATTCCTTACTGGGTTTTATTTGCATTTCTTCATGTTTTATTGTTGATCCTTCATCAGTTCACAAATATTTATACACTCCTTCTTGCTCACGTTCTTTTATTCTTGTCCCAAACTGATGTTTTCATGGTACTGCAGCTTTTTTGATTTAAAGGTTGCTTTTGCACATTTATCAAGACCAAAGGACATTCTTATATCATCTGAAAATGTTTTGACTGCTTGCAGTTGTGCTTTCAATTCCTCATATGATAAGCTATACAGTTTTAAATCATCAACAAAGAGGAGATGAGAAGTCTTTACACTTTTTTGCATTCTGAGATCCAAATTATAGCCATGAGCTAATCTGTTAAGCAGATAACTTAATGTGTTAAGAGCAAGGCAAAAGAGCAACAGTGACAGAGAGTTACCCTGGAATATCCCCTTTGGATTTTTATCTCTGGAATAATAATTTTTCCATTATCATGGTTTAACTGCAAAGTGGTTTGCTACTACATCATGGTTGCTGTGATGTAGTTTATCATTGCAGGGTGTATCTTATACATTTTTAAGCATTCTTGTATCCATAAATGTGGGATACTGTCAAATGCTTTTTTGTAGTCTGTCTATACTTAGATTCTTCCTCTTTTTACAGTTCTCCACTATGACTTTGTTTAACAACAAATGAGCCTTTGTTCTATATGACTTTCTTTTATTACCCTTTTGTTCTAGTGCCATAATTTAATTTTCTTCTAAATGTCTATAAACTCTGTTGACATCAATTCCAGTGTATAGTTTATACATAGTTGGAAGGCAGTTTATTATTAGTCTACAGTTTTTAACGTAACTTACAGGTTCATTCTTAAGTAGGAACATTGTTTTTCCTATTGTTAGCCAAGCTGGTGTCTCTTCGGGGAGGGTAAATAAATAGTTCTTACTTGTGGCTAAATCTTTGTGCAAAGATGTTAATACTTTTAGTCAGAAGTTAGGTACTGCATCCAAGCCTGGGATTTTCTAATTAATGGCTTTTCTTAACTTTGTTTCAATATCTGTCTGTTATTTCATCCCATTTCATATCCTGTACCTTTAAACTTCTTATTCTTTCTTTTACTTCTTCTATCCATTTAGCATCTTTGTTATATTCCACAGGATCTTCATAAATATTTCTCCAAAATATACCTATTTCTTCTTTTTTGGTGGTCTTTCAATTCCTTTTGCCTTGTTTCCCAATTCTCTGTAAAACATTTTGGGGTCATCAATAAATTGCTTATTTTGTACCTTTCCTTTATATTTATCTGTGTACCTTCTAAGTTTTTCTACCTGTGCTGATATTTTTAGTTTGTTATTTGTGATAGTGCATGATAAATCCAATCCTGATCCTTTATAACACTCCACATTGCTTTTATCACGTCTATCTTTCTGAATATTTTGTTGATCTGTTCCCTCTTCTATACTCTTCTAACAGTGACACTTCTTGTTTTAATTGCTTTATAGTTTTGTCTATTCGATACTATTTGATACCTCCATGATGGCATTCGATTTCTCCCCTTCCTTTCCCTTACTACCTTGTGCTCTTGTGGTCGGACTTTATCTGTTATTAAGTTGGCTTAACAGTGATGTATCCTGTTTACTTCTGTTATATCGCATGAATCTCTACGGACAGTCCTAATTACTGTGTTCATTTGTCTTATCAAATTTCTATTTTCTAGGGTTTTATTGACCTTCTGCAGTCTTTTTCTTTCATTGATCTTAATATGTTTATCCATCTATATTAAATCAAGCAGCACTTCTCTTAGATCATTTTATTCTAAACTGAGGGCACATTCATTGTTTGTCATTTCCTGCAGGCATTCTATAGAAAGTTCCAGAGCTTCTTCATGTGCCACGATTTATTCAATTTCACTCTGTGCCATCCATTGCTCTTTCATATGGGAACTCACTGGTCTATCATTCCATGGCATTGACTGTGTCAGAGTTGCCCCAGTTTCCTGTTCTTTCCCTTTGCTGTATAGCTCCAGCTGAACCTTTGTATTGGTTTCCTATGGGAGGCTCCAAAGTATCTTCATATGTCAGCTGATTAGGTGCTTCCTGCTCCACTGGTTTCTCCTTAATTTGGGTGTCCATTGCTCTGTCCTGTTGTGTTGTTATTAGAGTTAAATTTTCTACACTAAATCCTTCACTTTGCAGGTACTCCATAACCTCAGTTTGTATTTCTTTTACTTCTCCATTATTAATCCTCTTTTCTGCTTTTCCTCTTTGTTTTCTTATTTTTTATATTGTAAAATTTTCCATACTTGGATGTTTTTGTCTGTATTTCTCTTCGGGTCTCTATCACTTTATTGAACTCTCATTAGTTCTAAAACAAACTTCGAACTGTATATATCGAAATCTGAAAATAACGAAGGTTTAAAATGTTGAATCATGTGTTTCCAAAATGTTTTAGTTGGCCCTCTCATGTTTAGTGATGTACAGCATCATTGTGAGTCAATCATGAATATCTATGAAGACATGAGTTAACGCAAATGTTACTAGAGTTTTATTAAATACACATGGCGTTGCTAACAGTTTTAAATATTATCTATAGAATGTACAAAATAACATCCATAGTATGTTTATTTTCACAATATAACATTAATAAACATAAATATAAATGTTGTACGTTCAATTATGTGCGTTACTCTGCATACGAATTGCAAATATGGCCGACACTTTGCTTCCTATTCCAGGCACAATAGGTACCATATATGACACTGTAACTTCTCAAAAGAATACAGAAATGCTGCATGTTGACGGTTACTTGTACAACTTAGAGAAGGCTATTAAAATAAGCATTACTGGTGTTGCGGACTAAAGCTACTTCATAGATGTAGAGGTAGGGCAATTACTGAAAAGGTAGTAAATGGAGAGCTGCTATTGAAATCTGTTGCTTACCACCATGCCTCTGATGTAATGGAAGTACAAAAATACCGAGCTTGTCATGAATTAAAAGAAAGTGCTCGGTTAACTAGAAGTACACCGGCTTTGTTAGTTGATGATGTTGTTGCAAGAACATCTGTTGAAAGCATTGTAAGTTTACCATCTAGACGATCAATGCTTCAACAGGTTTGTTTGTTTTTTTTCTTTTTTGTTAGGTCACACCAGTGTGGAACTCACCGCAGTTGATTGGATTTTGATTTTGATTTTTACGCACATGCCTGGATGCCTGGCCTTCACAACGGTGCTCATGAATTCACGCCCCACACGCGATGAAAGACAGAAGAGCTGAGAATCAAACCACCGGAGCTGCAGCGTCTGAGGCTGCGACAATGCTACCGCAGCACCACCACCACGGGTTTTCAACAGATGAACCTACAAAATGTTAACTTACAGTCCTGTACCTGCAACAATAAATACAGTAGACATTAAATACTGTCTAAAAGAGGGAACATTCATTCAAAAGAGAATGGTAGATATTTATACTAATATACATGTATCAGTGTTTACAACTAAAGGTGCTTTCTGTGGAAGATAGGGCACCGGGCTAGCAATGTGACACCGTAAAACTCCACTGCCAATCATAAGCAGACAGGTGATTCACTGTGGCGACCCCTAACTGGGAAAAGCCGAAAGAAGAAGAAGTATTTACAACTAAAGAAAATCTACAAGACGTATGTTACATGAATATTTGGTTCATGGATGGTATATTTTTGACTACTGGACATTTGTGTAGACAAGTATATACTATACATGGCTTAATTTCCTTTGGAGAATCTGCCAAATGTTTACCTCTAGATTACTGTTTAATGACAAAGAAATCGTTCAAGGCTTACAACTACTTGTGGGAGTGTGTATTTGAGTTGTTGTCATCAGTTACTTTAGACTGTAGAGTACAATATATTGTAATGGATTTTGAAATGGCAGCTATTAAGAGTGTCAGACATAACTTTAATGCAGTCAGTAGCAAAGGCTGTTTGCTTCATTTCAGTCAAGCTGTGTGGTGAAAAGTTCAGTCCCTCGAATTGGCAAGCCTTTATGGTAAAAGTGCAATGTTCCAATTATCTGTTAAAAACTTACAGCACTATCATTTTTAAATGAAGATGAAATCATTCCAACTTTTCATAGACTTAGTGAATGTTTTCCCCCTGAAGGGAAAGATTTGTTGTCAAACTTTTTGGACGTTTATGTTTTAGGATGTCCCAGAAAGCAACAGATGAGAAGTACTACAACTAGTAGATTTCCACCTATTTTTCCAATACAGTTTTGGAATGTTTACTCTTTAAATCAGCTGTCACTGCCAAGAACTCAAAACTTTGTGGAAGGGTGGCACAGGCATCTTAGATGTCTGTTAGAAAGATGCATTTCAGACATACCTGCTGTTCTTAATGTTTTAGTAAGAGACCAGAATAGGGTTAATGAAATGAGGTTACAAATGAGGTCCGGATGTCCTCAGTCACCGAAAAAGAAAAAAAGTATGGAGAGACAACATAGTATGAAAGTTGTTTTGGATAAAAGATCAGAGTATACGGCACTTGGTTTTGTAACAGCTAGAGCGATGCTTTTAAAGGTGCAGTTACCTTAAATTGCTGCACTAACACACCAATTTTTGTAGATACTTTAGTATGTGAATGTTTCGGTATTCTTTAATATCTATTAAACTGTTTTGGTGGTTTGATTACTTACCTCGGAAACTACATTAAATTACACAAATGGGATTAGGATTGATTTCATTATGTGAATTGCTGGGCTCATATTCTATTAGATTCTGGTTGTGTCTATTTTACCAATGTATTGTGTCACGTTTTGTTTCTCACTTTTAGGAGTTGTAGGGATGCAAAGTGGTCCAACCATTGCAATTTGAATTTCTGAAATATGATATTTTAAGCATTTGACATTTTACAGGTTTGATATATATGGTTCGATGTTTACGTTTTCAAACAAATGACAGTTTGATAACGTGATATAGACCCTTTCTCTTCAAATATCTTTGGTGCTGCTATTTTTGCATTGATTAGTTTTGCTTTCTCTTTTGCATAAATATTGCACCATAGTAAATCTCTTTTTCTTTCCCATGTCCATTTTTCTTCTTCAGATGTCTCCTGCTCCTCTAGTTTCTCCTTACTTTTGGGACTAGTTGTTCCACCATGCTCTGATATGACCTGTGTTAGACTTTCTACACTGAATCCTTCACTTTACAAATATCCCATAACTTCAGCTTCTATTTTTAACTTCTGTTTGATTAATCTTCTGTTCTACAGTCCCTCTTTGTGATCTGATTTGTTTTATTATAAAATGTTTCATATCTGGATGCCTTTGCTTATATTTCTCTTCAAATATCTTTGGGGCTGCCTTTTTTGTGCTGATTAATTTGGCTTTCTCCTTTGCATAAATGTTGCAGTATATCAGATCTCTCTTTCTTTCCTGAGTCAATATTTCTTTTTTTATACCTCTCAAATGTCTCTAAATTTTTGCATTTCCTCATTTGCTTCTTTTTCCAAACAACACAACGTTTCTTGGTCTGTATACTGTTTTTCATGGATCTGTTGCATTAATGAACACATTTTTTTTTATTTGACGCTTCTGACAGTTTTTCATGTGGAAGTATTTTTCTTTCCTCTAATTTCTCTCTTAATCTCTTTGTATATTTGTTGTTTGGAAATTCTGGGCTTCTTACATAACAATAATAATACATAATTTCTTTCTTATCCTCAATATTCCACTCTGTTGTCTGTATATCTCTTTTTTTGGCCTATCAGTTTTTGTGATTTTTGTGGACTACTACTTCCTTTTACAGCAGGGGGCCCATCCTCCCCCTGGGCCTGACCTAGCCCCGTTGTAGGAATATTTCTGTGTCCTCAGGATTCTACACTGTCAATTTTTCCAGTTCTGGTACCAGTGTGATTACCAGGGTTGGTAGGATTTATAATTACCTGAGATGTACCTCCCTTGACTACATGACGTGAGACATAATCAAGATTTCTGATTATGTGTCTCAGATAGGTATGAACATAGCACTGAGCAGCATACTACCTTCTCCAGGGATGATGTCATGTTACTACTTTCTCCAGGGATGATGTCATGTTACTACCTTCTCCAGGGATGATGTCATGTTGCTACCTTCTCCAGGGATGATGCCATGTTACCAACAGAAAATGATTTATTTTAATAATTGGCTTAGCTTCTTGCCTCGGTCCAAGCGGTATAATATTTGACAGCCTTGGAGGACATGGTTGGCAGATCACGCGGGTCTTTATTAGATAAATGAAAGTTTATCTAAACAAACGTTGCTACGATCGAAAATACAGGACCTCGATATGTTTTTTGTGAGATCATGGTGCAGTGAAGATCAGAATATTTGCCATTTCCTCACTGTAGTGCGATGTCAGAGTTGGAATATGTATTTAGCAGGGGGTGTGGGGGGTACAGCCCCCCCCCCCACAATTGTGAGTTCGAGGTCCTGGATTTTTGATCATAGCAGCATTTGTTTAGATAAACTTTCATGTATTTAATATAGCCCCAATCATGCTGCTTTGTTAGGGATAGTCTGTCATTCCCCTGTGACACCCCTCTCTAGGCCAGTAATCATGGAGCCTCAATGCTCATCACTGGCACTGGAGAGAAACATACACTTGGAACAAAAATGGACACACCCAGTATTTCCACATGCAGCTCTCTGGATCAAGCACAATTTGCCTTAAGAGCAAACAGGGAACACACTCAATCTGGGTTTCTCTCTCTCTCTCTCTCTCTGTCTCTTTCTCTCTCCTGATCCCCAATAAGACTCCACACTAGTACAGCTATAGAGTTGAGTCCTCAGCCGAGTGTCCAAGCCAAGTCCTCTACCACTCCCTCTGTGAAACCAGTGCTTCGTGTCCCTGCTCCAAGCAGCTGACACACACACACCCTTTGAGATTTGAATTTCACACAAACACACCTGTAAAAGGTTGGCACAGATTTATTAGCTATGCCCCATTCTGCCCAGACTATGAGGTAGTTACACTGCCAATCCAGAAAGAACTAAACTAAAAATAGCACAAAAATGAAGTTCAGTAACTGCTTCAGCTTTCAAAAGTTTATTAGTTACAAAAACACAGCCAAGGTTTAGCGCTTTCATTCCAGAATGGTGGAACTTCCTCAGAACAATAAAAATTATAAGTCAGCAACTTTAATATTCAAAACCAACCTTTGAGAACCAAGGTAAAAGTCACGTGATAACCAAAACTATCACATGATAAACAAAATACAACTGAAACTAAACAACATCATTTCTTAATTTTAAAACAGGTGCAATGGAGCACCCATCATTTAAGCCTGGTGGGGACAAAGCATTCAAACGAATACAAATTGGCCATTTTAATTCATATTGACTAAGATGTTCATCAGTCGCTTTCCCTTGAACATCCTTTTCAACCTGTTGAATGACCATAAAACCAAAAGTATGTGTATGGTTAGCCACAACATGCCTATACAAAGCATTGGTAGTTTTTTCTTTCTTTATATCCAAATTGTGTTCATATATGCAGTCCCTAAACTTACGAGAAGTTTTCCCTATGTAATAAGGTGAACAATTTTGACACTGGGCTAGATGAACCACTTGAGAAGTAGTACAGTAGAAAGGCCCATTAACTTTATATGTTCTATCCCTTATCTTGAAACTGTTAGCCTCAATAATAAACTTGCATTGAGAACAATGGTCACATTTGTGAGTTCCCCTCCTACCAGAACACCTTGCAGATGGTTTATTTTCTGTTAGTTGTTTTAAGGACCTATCCTTCCTATATGTAATAATAGGCCTAGACCATAGTTTTTCTAGCATAAGTGGGTCAGATATGAGTAACGGCCAGTTCGTATTTATCACTGTAGCTATTGCTGGACAGTCCAAATTATAAGAAGTGGTGAAAGAATGTGTCAACATTTGAACATCTTCAGTATTACACTCAAGGGAATTACTTAATTGCTGTTGATGGTTAGCTCCAAGTAAAATAGGATTATAAACACCCAGGTTCCTTTTTACTATAACCTCTGATTTTATATCTTGCAAAAAACCTAACGGATAACCTCTTTTTAAAAACATTTCGATAAGTTTGTTAGATTCAGAGTAAAAGGTTTCAGTTTATGAAATTATTCAAGCAAGCCTAACAAGTTGGCCCTTTACCATAGACTTTTTCTGGTGGTGTTGGTGTCAACTTGAATAATGCAAATAATTATTAAAAAAAGTGGGCTTATGGAAAATGGTAGAAATGTAACATGCTCCCGGAATGTTTTTGCTAACCAATACATCCAAAATTGAAATCTGATTATTATCATAATTATGAGTAAATTTCAAAAAATCCACTGTATTATTATTAATGTATATCAAAATTTCATTAAGTTTTTCCACAGTATCGATCCACAGGATGAAATTGTCATCCAAAAATCATGTGTATAGGGTCCAACAACTCACATAAGGACAGTCCGTGATAAAACCGTCTTCCCATTCAGACATAACTAGGTTGGCAAACATGGGTGTGCAAGCTGCACCCATGGCCACACCTGTTATTTGCTTAAAAATTGTCTCTCAAAATGTAGGACGTTATACTTCAAAACAGTTTCATAAGTGTAATGAATGTATACACCCTATTAGTACTGAATATGGCTGATTTTAATAATTGGGTCTCAAACCAACTCAGGCCAATTTCATGAGGGATAACCATAAACAAATTGGACATATATATATAGTCACAAAAAACAATCTGGTTTGAAATCCTTTTCACTTAACAACTTCAAAAAATGCCAAGAATCCTTGCATATCTGATTAATGTTAGAGATGTAGTTCTTAATTGCTATGTCCAAAAACTTAGCTATAAAACAAGTTTTGGAACTTTTAGCATCCACAATTGGTCTGAAAGGAGGTTGTTCAACATTTTTATGAATTAATTATTACTTAGTGTTTATTAAGAGATATCTTCTGTTAATGAGCTAAACATTGCATATGCAAAGATTGATACCTTACTGTTTGATCTCTGGACGGAGGGTTCAATTCAGGAACATGACTATGAGTTTATGATTAATGATAAACCTGCGGTAGCCAATATTTTTGGCATACTAAAAATTATATAAAAATGTTGAACAACCCTCCTTTCAGACCAATTGTGGATGATATGTAATGTTTTATGTAATTTTAACCTAGGCTCTACCTTAGCAACTTGACATTTTGCTGGCTGGTTCAATGTAGCCATATTAAGAGATTGTGGTCTGTAACTACAGTGAATTTCCTTCCATACAGATAGGGTTGAAGTTTCTGCAGTGCCCTTAATATGGCTAAACATTATTTTTCTACAGTTGCATAACATTCCTCCCTAGGTTGGAGTCTACAGCTGATACACACCAATGGGTGCTCTTCTCCTCACAGGAAACCTGGCTGAGTACAGCCCCCACCCCATGGTTTGAAGCATCCACCTGCACAACAAATTATTTTCTGTAATTTGGACTGGCTAACACAGTGTGTCCTCCCAAAGCCCCTTTAAACTTTTGGAATGCCTGCTCACAGGCTGGGGTCCACAGTACCTTGTCTGGCCTGTATTTCCTTGAGAGGTCTGTGAAGGGAGACCTCACAGGCTATTGCACTATAATTGGGAATTAATTTTCTATAACACCATGCTCTCCTAAGAATGCCCTCACCTGCTTTTTGGTAACAGGGGCAGGCCACGCCTGAATAGCTTCCACTTTGGCAGATTCTGACCTGATCTTACTACTCCCCGCTCTATGTCCCAGGTGGGAGACCTTTGCCATACCCACCTGACACTTAATGGGCTTAATGGTCATCCCTGCCCTTTGCAGTTTGTTCAGGACCTCCCTGACATGCTGAAGGTGTTCCTGCCAGGGGTGGCTGCAAATGGCAATATCATCCAGGTAAGCAAGAGCATAATCCCCTGCTCCTGCTGGGGTACAATCTACTAGCCTCTGAAAGGTTGCTGGGGCATTTTTCATCCCAAAGGCAACTTAGTGAACTCATATAATTCAAAAGGAGTCACAAAGGCTAACCTCTCTCTCTAGTAGTGGGAGTCAAGGACACAAGCCAGTAGCCTTTGGTCAGATCAATAGTGGTCAGATACTTAGCCCCACCCAGCTGTTCCAAGGCTTCATCTGTCCTAGGCATGAGGTAAGCATCTGACTCTGTGTGATTAGTTTTCTGTAGTCCACACATAATCTAGTGCTGCCATCTTTCTTCGGTACCTGCACCACTGAGGAGGTTCAGGGACTGCTGGACTCCTGTATTACCCCCAGTTCCAACATTTCCAGTATATTCTCCCTCAGAGTCTGTCTGAATTGCTCAGGCACCCTGTAAGGGATCTGCTTGATAAGCCTTTGAGGTCCTGTATCCACATGGTGCTGTATCAGGTGGGTACACACAGGTCTCCCAGTAAACATGCCCCCAAACTCCTGTAACACTGCTTGGATTTCTCAAACCTGGGTAGGGGTTTGCCACTGGGACACTGCTACCCCTTCCACTGAGGTTTGAGTTCAAGCCTCATTGAGGAGATCAGTCACCAGATCCCCCTAAGACTCCTCCTGCCATCCACTGCAAATACTCAGCACGAGGCCTCTCTACCATGGTAAGGCTTCATCATGTTAACATGGTGCAATCGGTGCTCCTGCCTCTGCCTAGCAATTCTGCCAGGTAGTTAACATCACTGACCTTGCTTACCACATTAAAGGGTCCCTCCCAAGCTGCCTGCAGGTTATTGTATCTGACAGGAATGAGAACCAAAACTTGCTGTCCCACAGCATACTCTCCGGCTCAAGCATCCCAGTCATACCAGACCTTTTTCTGCTGTTGGGTTCCTGCCAGGATCTCCTAGGCTAATCCCATGAGCTCCCTAAGCCTTGGTCCTGAGGTTTAGGACATATGCCACAACAGACTTCTTGTGGAATTCACACTCACCCTCTCACTCATCATGAATCAGATCTAAAGGCTTCCTCACCCTATACTCATACAACTTAAAGGGTGAAATCCCTGTGGATTCCTGGGGTACCTCTCTGTATGTAAATAGCAGATGGAGCAAATATTTGTCCCACTTTGTCTTAAACTGGTCTGTAAATGCCTGTAGCATGGTCTTCAGTATAGAGTTTAACTTCTCCACAAGACCATTAGTTTGGGGATGGTAGGAGATGGTCTTTAGGTGCTTCAATCCACAGTGCTTCCACAGACAAGCCAGCAAGTCTGACATGTAATTGGCACCTTGGTCAGTCAGTATTTCTCTCAGGAAACCTATCCTGCTGAAAATCTCTAACAAAGTATTTGCTACCTTCTCTGCCTCAATGGAGGACAGAGCCACTGCTTCAGGGTGTCTAGTAGCATAATACTCTACTACCAAGATAGACTCTTTCCCATGTAGAACATGGGATACTCAGAGGCCCCACAATATCCATAGCTACCCTCTGAAATGGCTCTTCAATCACAGGCAGAGACATCAAAGGAGCTTTGACTTTGTCTCCTGCCTTGCCTACTTTTTGGTGCTGCTCACAGGTCCTGCAGTACCCCTGTTACATCCCTTGCAATCTCAGGCCAGTAAACATTCTGCATAATAAATATGTTCGCAAGCTTTATGCCCATATGTCATGGACTATGTCTAAAAGTGCCAGACTGTAGGCTATAGGCACTACCAACTGCTGCATTACCTCACCCTCTAGCATTCCCTCAGGGTCCACGTTCTAAACAGTAAGCCTTTGTTCCAGTATACAGACTCCACTTTCCTTGAGAATCAGGTGCCTCTCTAGCTACCTCCCTGGAGTTTCTTAGTGTAGGGTCCAAGAGATGAGCCTGGTCTCAGCTCTATCTTTGTAACTCTTCCCAGCTCCTCTTCCACAGGAAGTCTAATATCCTCTGACAGAGGTGCCTCATTGTCAGTCTGGGTACTAACACTCACCTCTGCCCTTGCACTCACTCTGTCCAAGAGAGCATCAGTACCTACCAGCAGCTGTGCATCACCTTCAGCCTCACTGCTACAGGGTAGCCCCCTCCCTGAAATAGCTACTTCACCATCCCTGGCTTCAGGTGTGGGTTCTGTTTGGGTTTCCCCCAGGCTACCAGACCCACATGCCTGTCTCCAAGCCTGACTGCATGTAACTGCATGCACACATGGTACGGTATTATCAAACTCATTCCCTATCAAGACATCTGGAAGGATATGCTCAAACACACTTAACTTGCTTGCTTCCTTTTAAAGCTTCCCAGTCAAGTGAACCCTGGCCAAATGCATTTAGAATGGGGTCCTGCCTAAAGATTTGTCTGGTGTGGACTGCCCAAGCAAGTACCACTTCTCTGTAACCACTGCAGACATCACAATGGTTATATCAGAGGCTGTATCCCTCTTAGCAGTAGCCTGTTTTCCATCCACTAAGATCAGATATAAAGTTTGGTGATAGTTTGTTAACCCTGTTGTCTGCAGACAACTTACTAGTGGCATAATGTCATTCCCACTTGTTGGATCTCCCACCTTTTGTTCTTTACCATACCTAGATGTATATCTATATGATACATGGCCCTCCTGGTTACATTTAAAACATTTAACCCTTGATCCTGGACATGTACCTGAACTAGTGGCTTCCCCTGTTACTGGTCGACTCTGCCGGGGTGGTTTAGGCTGCCCACCATGGGTTCCCTTATATCCATGTGCAGCACTGTATATTTCCTTCTTGTGTAGTGATTCTCTGATTGCTAAGTAGAGATCTCCTTTTTTCCTCAGCTCATCTGTAGAATAACACTCTTGGTCTACCAACCAGATTCTCATGTCCTCAGCAAAGTGCTAAGGGCTTGTTCCCTCACCAAAAGGTCTGCCAGCCCTTCAAAAGTGGTGACCCAACACCCACTCACCCATCTATGAAAATAAGCTCATAGGTTCATAGGTTGGTACTAGGCTATCGGCCCTAGGGCCTATACAAGCCTAGCCATAACAATTCCCTGGCTATTTCTTCCCACAGTATTTACTTCCATGGACCCCTGTCTAGCAGGTCGACTGACGTGATCCCCAGTGAATTTCCTATCTCCCATCCAATCATCAAGGTTCCTTTTGAAGAGGGCCAAAGAGGTGCTTTGCTTGACATGTATGAGCAGTCTATTCCAGAGTCTAAGGAGTTTCTGGGTCCAGAACCTATCCCTCCAGCATGTTTTGTTCATTGTGATGACAAGGTTTAGATCTCTGGAGCATGTGTCTCTGAGGGATCGGGATTTCTTTAAGTGTAGCATGTCCAACAGCTCTGGGTTTGACATGACCTTGTATGTTAAGCAGAGATTACCTCTGAGAAGACAATATGTGACAGAGTATAGCTGGAGTTTTTTTAGATGGTCAACATAAGGCATCTGCCTTAGGCCTGTGATTCTTTTAGTGAGGTATTTCTGCAGCCTTTCCAGTTGTTGCAGATGTCTTGAGAGGTACTTACCAAATGGGGCGTTGTATTCTATAATGGGTCTAATGAGGGATGAGTACAGTGGGACAATGACCTCCTTTTTTCTGGATGAAAAGCCCTTAGTGATGAGGTGTGCCACATAGAGGGATTTCCTGACTGTTGTGGCGATGTGGTTAACTCAGCAATATAATCATACATACTTTCATTTGCCTTGCATCTATGCTTATAAAACTTTTTTCTATAAGCTTCAGGTGTTAACTTAAAACATTCAAGTAAACATTTTTTTACTTGATCATAGTTTAAACAATCAATATCAGACAATTTAGAAACAGCAGTTACAATTTTATCATGGAGTAAGGGGTTCAAGAACCGTACCCAGAGCCTTTGGTCAGCGTTATACTGTTTATACACTCTTTCAAACATATGAATAAAAGTATCAAAATGATCATCCTCTGTAAGTTGTGGGGAAATTCCTGACCTTTATTGCTTCTGGGGTTTGATTACTCCCTATCCCATTACCTCAGTGACCCTGGCAAAGGGTCAGCATCTCCCTCTCATGTTGATGCTGCTTCTGCTTTTTCTTCAGCCTCCAAACCCTGCAGTCTCTATGCTGATTCTAATTCCATGTTTCTCCTTTTCTTCAGCCCTCAGACATTGCAGTCTCTCTCTGCTGATTCTAATTCCAAATGTTTGGCCTCCAGTTCAAATCACTTTAACTCCAGACAGATGTTTAAGTCCTCTGAGGAAAAGGTGAACTGTCCTGTTTCTGAGGACTGCAAATTCCCATTATCGGACTTGTTATCCTCCTGATTGCTGGTCTGAGCTGCAACTAAGGCTGAAATAATTTCCTCTTTAGTTAGGTTGGCATGCACCAGTCCTTTGGCTTCACACACCTTGGCCCACTGGTTCTTTGTCAGCTTGCCATAATCCTCTGCTGACGTCTTTGCCTGCTTTCCCTGACTAAACTGAACTAACAAAAACTAAATAAAAACTGTTATGAAAATGAAACTCTGCATGCCTACCATTTGGCAGCTAAGAATACACACTTCACAGACAACTGCCTACAGGCAACAGAAGTTTGATTAATATCAACACCACTGCTAACCAACATGTGATGTCCCTACTCTGGGCCAGTAATCAAGGAGCCTGAATCCTCACCACTAGCACTGGCAAGGGAGATTCACATGAAACAAAAAAACGGATACACCTAGTATTTCCAGATGCAGCTTTCTGCATCAAGCACAATTTATCTTAAGAGCACACAGAGAACACAATCAGTCCGGGGGGCTGATTTCTGTCTCTGTCTCTCTCCAGATACCCATGAAGATGCCCCACTGGTACAGCTATAAAGCTGAGTCCTCAGCCGAGTGTCCAAGTCAAGCCCCCCACCACTCTGTCTGTGAAACCAGTGCTTTGTGTCCCTGCTCTAAGCAGCTCACACACACACACACATACACACACACACACACACACACACACACACACACACACACACACGCACACACACACACACGCACACACACACACACACACACACACACACACACACACGCACACACGCACACACACACACACACACACACACACACACACACACACACACACACACACACACACACACATATTAAAAGCTGGCACAGATTTACTAGCTATGCCCTCTTCTGCCCAGTCTATAAGGTAGCTATACTGACACCAGACACTCCAAAGGCAGCTACTCTAAGGCTCTTACAAGGGTACCCAGTTATACTGAGTGAAGTTAATATTAATACAAATGGTAGTTTGACCAACAGCAAGGCTTTCAGGAGCAGTCAGAGTTGTCATGAAAATGTATACATATATATATATATATATATATATATATATATATATATATATATATACATATACACATACATATATATGTGTGTATGTGTGTGTCAAAGGTTAATATATTTTCAAAAGGACCAGCCACAATAAAAAGTTTACATATATTTAAAAATAAATGAAAAGAGAACATGAAATATGGAATATATATTTACAATAAACACTAGAGTTTCATTCACAGGAAATATTAAAATGACACAGATGAATAGACTCACACAAATACAGAAAAATAGTACTTAACTAATCTCACTATATTTTCCTAACTGATCTAAAGAATTAGTATTCCCTGGTTCACTTACTAGAGCAAGGCAAGATGAAGAAGGTGAGGGGTCCTTCATTGTCAGGTTCTAAAAACAAAGTGCTCTGAGACTCATTCGCACCTAGTATTAAAACATCATTTTAGCGATGGATTACAGAATGACATCACATACATCTGGTCATCTGACATCTGGTTCCCATGCTACCCCATGGCTAGAAACTGTCAGGATTTAGCACATATGTGTTAATAATACACAGACACATGGAGCTTGCTAAGATCTGTGGCAGCTTCTAAAAGTCATAAAACAATTTCAAACCTCCACCTTTCCAGAATAGCAGTTCACCCCAAAAGCAATACAGAAAGCTTCCTTGAACAGACTTTTTTGTCTCTGGCTGCATTGAGAACTGTATGATTCAATCTTTATGGCCTAAGACAGGTAATTTAATTTCAAACTATTTTTAATGTTAGCTGGACTAAGATTAACCCCTTCTCTTCAAGTATCCATTATTACAATATATACATTTCAACTGTTACAATAATACATGTATATTTCTTCCTCTATCCAGCAGGACACACTGTTGGTACATGTTTAACACAATCAGCTTTACAAATACATTTTAATCACAAGCATCTGTACAAATCAGTTTGATATACAAATGGCATGTAATTCTTTACAATATTCCAGCTATCTGTGCTGGCATATGTTACATATCCACTGCCCTGCTTCTCCTAGCATTGCTGGCAATACATCACATCATCACAATCCTATCTAGGGTTTTGGATATTAGCAAAGACTTTTTCCACTCCAATAGTGACCTTTTTGGCAATGCTAAACTGATAAACCTCCCAACTGAAGTGAACCTATGAAGGAATATCTGTAGGTGGTACTGCTCAATGCTAGAAGTCTTAACAAGAAAATACACTCCCTGCATGCCTTCCTCTCCCTGGACAGTGTAGACATCTGTGTAGTAATGTAAGGCTGTAATGCCTTTCTCACCTTTAGACCAGCTACTGCACAGGAGGGAACTAAAGGCATAGAAGTCTCAGTTTATATTAAAATGAACCACACATTCAGACTAGTTAAAGTGTATCCATCCATTCAACCACAATGCCTTTTTTCCATTTTTGCACATGGGGTCAGGGTGTTTCTTCAACAGTGACAATCTAAAGCCAAGATTTACATTATTGCGTGGGCCAGCTTGACCCAGTTCACCATAAACAGGTTGTTGTACCATATCCTTGCAACCTATAGGTCATACTCCATGTCCCAGGATACCAATACTACCTATCTCAATGTACTACAGTCCTTACCATTCAACCAAATATGATATTCATGGGGGGCCTAAACTACCCCTCTACAGATTGGGAATCCTACACTACTTTTAATGCAAAAGTCCAGAAATTCCTAAACATCGATAATACCAACATGATGGAACAATTGGTCTGTTCTTCTAACAGAGGTGCAAATGTCCTTTACCTAGTACTCACAGACATGGGGGAGTGATGTTCCTTATCCAATGTAATGTCCTCACTCTTCAGATCTGACCATAAGGCATTATTGCTTGAAATAAAAACTACATCTAGGGACTCAGTAAACTAAAAAACTTTAGGAAGTCTTCCAAGTCTAATCTGTGTCTACCAAGTGACAACTTGGCTAAATTACAACCACCCCCCACAACTCAACAAACACCATAGAAAAAGCTCTGTTATTTACAAAATCCCGCTACAGCCATATAGTTAGCTGTATAGAGCAATCTGTGCCCATTTGTATTAAGAATAAGACAAACTCAAAAGACAAGCCACCCTGGTGGAATCACAGTGTCAATCAGTTATACAACAAAAGAAAAAAAACATTGGCAAAGCTTAAAAAGAACAAAGTCCAACATACAAAAAGCCCCCTGCCCAATCTAAATAGGCAGCTAAGAGGGTTAATTAACAGTTCAAGGGCTAAATTTCAAGAAGAAAAATAGCTTCTCAGGCAAAGGACAACCACAAAACTTTCTACAGCTATGTCCGTAACCTCAGAGGAAATACACAACAATGCACAGAACGTATTGTAAATGGCATCTCTCACACTGAGCCAGAGGTCATTGACAATCTTTTGGCTGACAGGTTCAGCTCAAATTTCTCCACTCGATAGACCAAAGGAAATGCTGCATACCATAATCCCTCCAGCCATTACTAGGGAGCAGGTCATCAATGCACTTTCCTAGGCCAAAAACACTACATCAATGGGCCTGATAATATCTCAGAATGCTTACTAAATAGCATGAAACATGACCTCTCAGGTCCAGTTGAATCACTTTTCAGCTGCAGCCTACAGTCA
>NC_056744.1:1807093002-1807113002 GCF_019279795.1 Protopterus annectens
AGAGGTGTTCCCAGTGGGAGTGGGTGTGCACCAGGGTTCAGCTCTGAGCCCACTGCTGCTCATACTGGTGATGGGCTATATTAGAAAACAGGTTGGAGGGGACAGATTAACACAGTTATTGTATGCAGATGATGTGGCAGTACAGGCAGACTCCGAGCTAGAACTACAGCAAAGGATAGGAGAATGGAATGCAAAACTGAAGGCACATGGGATGAAACTAAGCACAGATAATATGGTGGTAATGGCAGCAAACTGGGGAAATCAGAAGAAGCTGAGAATAGAGATAGAAGGGAAGATAGTGGAATAGGTAAACAGCTTCAAGTATCTGGGAGGGGTGGTTGAAAAGAGTAGTCTGAATGAAGAGGTCAAAGCTAGAATCAGAGGGGCTGCAGCCAACTGGCATAGAGTATCAGGTGTAGTATATGACAGAAGAATGCCAAAGAAGCTGAAAAGTAAGGTTTACAAGACAGTGGTGTGATCAGTACTACTGTATGGTACAGAAACCTGGGCAGTAAGGACAGAGCAGATGAAGAAGCTAGAGGTGATGGAAATTAAGTGCCTGAGAAGGGTGGTAGGATGCACACTGTGGGACAGATGAAGAAATGAGGACATAACAGCAGAAGCCAAAATTGCTCCAATTGCAGAAAAGATCAAAGAGAACAGATTACGGTGGTTCAGACATATGTGCAGAAAAGCAGACAACAATCTGGCAAAGAGGATTTGGGACAGACAGGAAGAAAGTAAGAGGAAATGAGGATGTCCAGCAAAGGGGTGCATGGATTGAGTGAGAGAAGATCTGCGATAGCCAGGCATGAGTGTTGAAGAAGGTAGGAGTGGGGCATTGAATCAAGAGAGATGGCAACAGCTAACATGATACCCCAACCCCATGTAGAATATGGGAACAATGGGAAAACGGGGGCTGCTGCTGATGATGGTTATCAGTTAATAATTTTCTTAACACCAAATGTGTGACAGATCCCTTCGATGTGGAACTGGGAGGAATATGGACATGTTAAGACTCATAGTAAGCAATGTTCCTCATAATTATGTACTTGAGAGGCTTGCATTAGGAAACTATAGAAACAGTTCAAATTCTGTACAATGGAACTTTTATTTAGCAACAACAGGAAGTCCAGTCCTTTGCACTAATTATGCTGGAAATAAAGATGTTTCCATAAAACAAATGTCCCACCCCCAGCATCTGAAAAGATGTCAGCCCTACCCAGGATAAAGTTATTTACAGCATGCACTGGTAAACAGACAATGGAAGCAGATCATTATCAGAGGAGTCGCAAGGAATATATTCAGCATTCTTACTGCTGCAGTAGCCCTTAGGCTATATAGGATGTTTCCCACCTAGGAAGCAACAAATGGGCAGCTTCAAATAGCAACCCCCTCCCAACCTTTCACTCTTACTGCTGATTTGCTTATCTGCAGGAGGGAAATCAGCAGAATGAAGATTTCCTCAGTACTTTCTTACTGTCTCCGAGCTCCAAGAAGAAGCATCTCAAAGGCTTCACAGGACCAGCAATTGGATACAAGCTTTCTTTCTGTCAGAACGGGGATTCCATCCATTCATAAGTGATAAGAAAAACAGCAATTTGTATGCTTTTTTTAACTAAAAGTTGCATTTCCCCTTTAAGAACTCTAGCATTTTATCACAATGTCAGAAGTTTCCTGTCAGGCTAATTTTGACTTAGAGTGTTTATGATAATATTTGCGGCTAGTTTTGTGAAGCACTGTATACTGCTTGTGTAAATGTAGAATTTTGTGACACAGAAAAGTTTGTGAAGGAACTGGTGAAGAATTGTGAGTCAGAGTTAATGATTATTCTCACTCCCTGACAATCAGCCTGACATTTTGAGTCTGTTGGTGTATGTGCAAGTGTTTGAACAGTACTAACAGGGAAATGCTGTTATACTCTTTATGTTTTATATCCTAAGGGACTGGGGATAGCGTTGTAAGTGTAAGTGTGCCACTTAGTGACAACTTACCTTTCGATTGCCTCACTTCAGCTGCACTTAATGGTTTTGGTGCTTCTTCCCTGGTTAAAGCAGGCACACTCACTCCAGTCTGACTGACCTTCTCCCACAGCAACTAGAAAGAAAAAAATAATTTACCAAGGAGTCTTTGTCATTGTTGTGGGCTCAGTCTACATCTCAGCCAATAGTGAGTGAAGCTGCACTGGCCATAAGACTTTCCTCAGACCACTCACTTTTCTCTCAGGCTTCCTGTTTTGCAGTCCTTTTAACCACCAGGGATCAGCCACATCCTCTTCAGCTGTTCAAGAGTACAATACAAGCATGGGAGAACCATCTTCTCTGGGCCTGGGTGACTCTCTAAGAGATGTTTCTCTGGGTAACCAGGCCAAGAGACCATTACACCAGGCAGACCACCTTCCTCTGAGCCTTTCATCTCCTGCTGGAACTCCTATTAAGAAAAAACAAAAAGGTATTTTTTTTCTGATGAAGTTATTACTATATTAAAAAACATGATTTCTTTATCTTGGCTAGACAGGCATTAAATATTGGTATGCAGAAGCCTTTACAGATGGTCTTTCCCTGTCAAATTATTCCTGAGGAAATGGGGTATAATGATTTTGACAAAAATATGTCTTCAACTGCTGTTTTTACCATTTTTTGAATGTTAAATGCTGATACATCCAATCACTGGTTACATTTTCATACTCCTGCTGCTGATACATCCAATCACTGGTTACATTTTCATACTCCTGCTGCTGATACATCCAATCACTGGTTACATTTTCATACTCCTGCTGCTGATACATCCAATCACTGGTTACACTGTCATACTGCTGCTGCTGATACATCCAATCACTGCTTACATTTTCATACTCCTGCTGCTGATACATCCAATCACTGGTTACATTTTCATACTGCTGCTGCTGATACATCCAACCACTGGTTACATTGTCATACTGCTGTTGCTGATACATCCAATCACTGCTTACATTTTCATACTCCTGCTGATACATCCAATCACTGCTTACATTTTCATACTCCTGCTGCTGATACATCCAATCACTGGTTACATTTTCATACTCCTGCTGCTGATACAGCCAATCACTGGTTACATTTTCATACTGCTACTGCTGATACATCCAACCACTGGTTACATTGTCATACTGCTGTTGCTGATACATCCAATCACTGCTTACATTTTCATACCACTGCTGCTGATACATCCAATCACTGCTCACATTTTCATACTGCTGCTGCTGATACATCCAATCACTGCTTACATTTTCATACTGCTGCTGATGCATTCAATCACTGGTTACATTTTCATACTGCTGCTATTTTTACTCTGTACTATTTTTAGTCTGTACTTGTGTTTTACAGTGCATTTCATACCAGCATGTAACAGTATGGTACAACGCTACTTTGGTTACATGCAGCGATCTTGTTGAGTTGTGCTTTACTTTAACGACATTACTCAAGTCTTTTACTGTATGTACATGGCTATTGTATAATTGTGTAACATCACTCGTGCTGTTGAATCAAGTAATGCCCTTACAAGAGTAGTGCTGTATCTGATATTGCCTTGCAGGTTTAGCATACACATGTATACTGATAGATTTTAGATAAAAAGAAAAAAAAACAGTCTGCCTGGCATTGTGACACACACGAGGTGTGAGGTTTATCTCTGAGTGCACTGGAATACTTTTTCAGTATTCGTTATACAGTTAATAAAATTCATAGTCTGTTTAATTAACTGCATGGTCTTCAATAACCTTATACGTAGTGTTTGTGCATCATTTGTTGCAACGTTCTAGCACAGTAAGACTGAGCAGATTACTGATTTCATCCAGTTAATGCATTTCTATACCCGTTTAATTCACGGCAAGGTCTGTGATACCTCCTGTGACAACCGTGCCCTGGCCCAGCAATCAAGGAGCCTCAATCCTCATCACTAACACCAGAGAGATCATCTCATAGAACAGAAAAGGATAACTAATACACACAGTAAAGTACAATTTGCCTTAAGTGCACACAGAGATCACAGTCAGTCTGGGGCTGCTTGCTCCTTTGCTCACCAGGTCCTCAATAAGACTCCCCACTGGCACAGCTATAGGGTCCAGGTCTTGGCTTAGCTGGGCAAGCTAGAACCTCCAGTACCCTCTCTGTCCAACCAGTGTTTCGTGTCCCTGCCAAGTAGCTGACACAACACACACACACTTTGAGAAGTATATATACAACTTCACAAACACTCCTGGGAAAGGCTGACACACATTCTCCAGCTGTGCCCCTTTACCCAGACCATACGTTAGTAATTACTGCCACCACCCTGTGCAGGGCTGCCCTGCTTGCTAGGTATAGGTCTCCCTTCTTCCCCAAATCCTCTGAAGTAGCACACTGTCTATCAGTTAACCAGATCATCATGTCCTCAGGCAAAGTGCTAAGGGCTTGTTCCCTTACCAAAACGTCTGCCAGCCCTTCATAAGTGATGACCTGACATCTACTCACCTAGCTATGAAAATAAGTGCTCAGTTCAGCAACATATTCACATACATCTTCATCTGCCTTGCATCTATGCTCATGAAACATTTTACTATACATTTCAGGTGTTAGCTTAAAAGATTCCAACAAGTGTCTTTTTGTAGCAGTATAATCAAAACAGTCAGTGTCATGCATTTTTGCTAAAGAAGTTACAGCTTTACCATGGAGTAAGGGGGTCAGGAACCATACCCAGAGCCCTTGTTCAATTCATACTGTTTACATACCCGCTCAAACATATGAATAAAGCTATCAAAATGATCCCTCTCTTTAAACTGTGGAAGAAATTTACTGACCTTTTGTGTTTCTGGGGTCCGGTTACTCCCTTCCCCATTACCTCCATGACTCTGGCGAAGAGTCAGCATTTCCCCTCTCATGCCTCCTCTGCCATTAATTTTCCTCAGCTTGTAGACTTCTCATTTTCTCTGCTGCTTCTAGTTCCATGCGCCTGGCCTTCAACTCAGGTCTCTTTAGCTCCAGCTGGATTTTTAAGTCCACTGCAGAAAGGTTGACCTGTCCATTCTCTGAGGATATTGTATCTCTACTGTCAGTCTGATTGTCCTCCAGGCTGCTGTTTTCTGATGCAGCTGTAACCAAGACTGTAATCAGGTCTGCCTTATTCATGTTTCGATGCACCAGTCCGCTAGCCTGGCACATCTCCGCCAGCTGGCTCCTTGTCAGCTTTCCATACTCTTCTGCTGACATGCTGCCTGCTCACTCTAACACTAAGCTAACAAAAGAAATAAAACAATTGTGATCTGAACTCTGAGTATACACTGTGTGGCTGTTTTAGAGTACAAAACACTTTTAGAGATCACTGTACATAAGCTACAGAAATTCACTCTACCCACACCACTACAAGCCAATTAGTATGTGAAGTAGATCCCACCACTGCCAAACACTTGTGACAACCATGACCTGGCCCAGAAATCAAGGAGCCTCAATCCTCACCACTAACACCAGGGAGGTTGTCTCATTGAAGAGAAAAGGATAACTAATACACACAGTAAAGTACAATTTCCCTTAAGTGCGCACAGAGATCACAGTCAGTCTGGGGCTGGTTGCTCCTTTGCTCACCAGGTCCCCAATAAGACTCCCCACTAGCACAGCTATAGGGTTCAGGTCTCAGCCTAGCTGGGCAAGCTAGAACCTCCAGTACCTTCTCTGTCCAACCTGTGCTTCGTGTCCCTGCCAGGTAGCTGGCACAACACATGCACACTTTGAGATAAGTATTTATACAACTTCACAGACACTCCTGGGAAAGGCTGGCACAGATTCTCCAGCTGTGCCCCTTTACCAAGACCATACAGTAGTAATTACTGTCACCACCCAGCCAATAATATCAGCTACTAAAAGGCCCTTAAAAGGGTGTCCAGTTATTACTGTGCAATATTATAATCCAATGGTAATGTGACTATGCAGTCTAAGGCTTATTAGAGTGGCCTATTACAATAAACTCTTTAAATATGCAATGTATCCGTGGTGGTGGTGCTGCGGTAGCATTGTCGCCTCACAGTAAGATGCTGTCCAGTTCGATTCTCAGCTAGAGCATCTTCTGCGTGGAGACATGCATGAATGGGCGTACCTTCATTGAAGGTTGTGCGTCAGGGCTGGCAACTTGGCATGTAAAAATCAACTGCCAATCATTAGCGGACCGGAGTTCCACTGTGGTGACCCCTAACCGGGAAAAGCCGAAAGACACAACAACAACTCTAGAGCTCATCTCTACACAAACCAGCCACAGGTAAAGGTTTTAAAAAAATTAATAATAAATAATTAAAACACAAGACAAAACTACTACACCACAGAGATATCTGAGAGTTCAGAGATCACACAGAAACTTAAAATAATACAGTAGGACAGGTCTGATTTCAAAGAAAAATACCTAATTAATCTTTACTAGCTTTAACTATTCCTACAAGAAATAACAGTGCTAAAACTTACATGTGAGCTTAGGCAGAGTGCTGAGTTAGGTATCCAAGATCAAAATGCTCCCTGTCTCTTACTAAACAATAGTTTTTAAACACTAACCAACAGCTCTGCTGAGATCCTCCCAAATTACACCATTTAAACACTTAGGTTTTCTCAGGCCACAAACTGCATTATTTAGCAACCTAACACCTGCTCAGTAAACTACAACAATACAAGGCATTTCACATATACACTCTAGCAGAAACCAGAGCAATAAAGCACCTTCCACATGTAAATTCTGGTCATAAACTTTAGCCTTAAAACAATGGGGATGAAACCTTCATCCAGACTCACTGGAGCTGACTTGTAAAACATGAAAGGGTCATAACATGCTTCACTGGGCCAGTAGAGTGCAATGTTGTCACATATTTTGCAGTTCCACATTTCACAGTATTCTTTTACACTCAAGAAAACATGCCTGTATTTTACATTTATTTATACAGTTGATAGAATTATGTATCAAATTCTATTTGACTAGGCTGGCAGCCTTTACCCATCTCTCCCCAGTCGTCACACCTCCTACTTAGTTTTAGACGGTTTTGTTGCAACCAGACAGTAGTGCAACCAGTTCTACCGTATGGTACAGAAACCTGGCCAGTAAAGGCAGAACAGTTGAATAAGCTAGAGGTGATGGAAATGAAGTGCCCGAGAAAGGTGGAAGGATGCACATTGTGGGACAGACAAAGAAATGAGGACATAAGAGCAGAAGCCAAAGTAGCTCCAATTGCAGAAAGATCAAAGAGAACAGATTACGGTGGTTTGGGCACATGTGTAGAAAAGCAGAAGATAATGTGGTGAGGAAGATTTAGGATAGACAGGAAGAAGGTAAGAGGAAACAAGGAGGTCCAGCAAAGAGGTGGATGGATTGTGTGAAAGAAGATCTGCGAAAACCAGGCATGAGTGTTGAAGAAGGCAGGAGTGTGGCACTGAATTGAGAGAGTTGACGACAGTTAACACGATACCCCGACCCCATGTAGAAAAAATGGAAAAAAAATAGGGCTGATGATAATGTTGCAAAGCTCTAACACAGTGAGACTGAGCAGATTATTATTATAATTAGTTAATACATTCCTGAATCTGTTAATTAACTGCAAGGTTTCCTATAACTATATAGCTAGCCTGTTGACTGATTTACGATGTACAGTTTGAGAGACCAGGCATTTTGTGCTAATTCCAGTATAAACTATCTGTGACCTTTACCACTTGTTCTTTGTCCTCACCCTATTGCTACTCCTAATCTAAACTGACTGTCTTCTGACTGTTTTATTTTTTTCTTTACTTTTTGTCAGCTGTGTTCCCTCAAAACCTTTCTGTTCAACACCTTATCTGGCCAGTCTTTTACCTCCTGATCTCTGACCAATGCAAAAGTGGGTCCAGTGCAAATAACCCCCAAATCAGCTCACCGACATTGCAAACTAAGTATGTGCCTGTGTTTCAGGTCATTGCATTAGCACTGCCAGAGACGCTCTGCAGATTATACCCCTGTTCCCCTGCTCATACAGTCTTCTCTTCCTCATATCTCCCACTCCTTTAGTTACCTTGCCCACCCCCACTCAGCCCCTATTTGGCATTCTACACTTTCCTACACCCCGCACACCTTCTTATGTTGAACTTATTTTGTATAGTCACTTTTTAAAACTCATGGTTTTGTAAAGGAAGGTTGTATAACCTCTGCTAAACTATCTACCCTAATTAATCTGTAACAAACAGCAGCTCATAAATCAGTGACTCAGTTTATTGCAGTAGTAGCAACTTTCTCTATTTAGTTTTCTACACTTTATAACTGGTTACTGCACTTTACAACTTTACCTTAGCTGTAAAGGCATCATCCTCCAGCCGGCTCACTGTGGCTGATTGTTCAGTCTAGCTGGTCCCCCCTTCTTCCTTTCAGTGTAGGAGTACTCCAAGAATCCATTTGTGGCCCCCTACTCTTTTCTATTTTTAATAAAACCCTCAGCTCTGCAACCCAACTAGCCTCCATAGTCAAGTATGCCGATGACTCCATGCTTATCTGCTCAACCCCTACCCCCCAGGACATACAAACAAAAATCTTTCCAAGATATAGAAAATTACCTCACTAACCATCAACTTATACTAAACCCTAACAAAACCAAGTTAATCATTTTCAATTATAACAAACCAAAACATACACTAGCCCCCACTTACAATCCTTTCCACAAATGGAACCACAATTGAACCCACTAACCAATCCAAACTGTTAGGTGTCACTATTGATGAAAACCTAAGATTTGATAGTCACATATCCCTCACCATCAAAAAAGTCCATGTCAAACTAAGCACCCTACGCAAGCAATAATGCACAACAGGGTATGTGTTAATGTGTAATTAATGCCTGCCCAGGGGTGTTCTACACCCCTGGAAGGGCATTGATTACACATTAACACACACCCTGGAGGGCATTATTGTGCTTAGACAATAGGCTCACTGTAAAATTGTTGCATTTTACTTGTTTATTTACTTTTTTTAAGGACTATATTATTTTTTATATATATTTTAATGTAAAATAGTTCCTCCGCCTACTGTTTCAGACTTGCTGTAGTATATGTTAATGGTGTTGGAGGAAGCATTTTACATCAAATATTTATAAAAAAAATAAGTGAAAGAAAAATTTTACGTACAGCCCATTTTCTCTCACATTCACACATACACAGTCTTTTCTGTTTTGACACACGTACATATACACACACAAGCAGACTTCTCTGCTTTCATTCATACACACATTCGCTCACACAAGATTTGTCTCGCCCTCTTTCTCAGTCTGCAACTGCTTTCATACAGGCATTCAGTCTCACTCTGCACGATCTGTCTCACACAGTCTCCTTTGCTTACATACATGCACTCACATCACACATCACTTTTGCTTTCTGTCTCACTCTCTGCATCCTTCTCTCTCTCTCTCTCTCTCTCTCTCTCTCACACACACATACACACAGACATACACAGTCTCTCTGCTATAATGCACCCATTGACACATACATGCAAGTAGAAACACACACATGATTGCGCTCTCTCTCTCTCTCTTACATACATGCATGCATACACTCACACACGCTGCATTTTCTTTTTTTTTTCTATTTTACACTCACTGAACCACAAAAGCGCTGCTTAGTGAGTGTAAAATAACGGCTCACTATCACTGACATGCACACATACACTCACACACAGACATAAACACACACACACGCAGACACATAATTACCTTTTTCTCTTCTTTTTAATATTTTACACTCGCTAAACAGCAAAACCGCTGCCTAGCGAGCATAAAATAATGGCGGCTGTTCCATTTCTTCAGTCCGAGCTCCATGGCAGCTTGATAAGCAGCTGTGAAGCGGCAGACTCATTCTTCTCAGTGGGCATTACTTGTACATTAATACCCTGCTGAAGAATGCTCATTCTCCAATCAGGGTATTGATGTACAGTTTGCCCATTGCCTAAATAGAATTAAACCATACCTTACAGAAAGTGCCAAACTAGCCACTGCCCGCACACAACTACTTTCCATACTCCTCTATGGATCCCAAGTATTTACAAACATATATAAATCAGACCTAAATAGCCTAGAATCTTGCTACAACAAAATTGCCAAATTCGCTACAGGCTGCCCCTATAGAACCCATCACTGCTCAGTACTCTCACAACTTAAATGGTTAGAACTTCCAAACCTTCTAACTCTACACTATCTGACCTTAGCCCACAAAATAATTCACCAACCAAATGACTGCCCGGCAATCACTAACCTAATCCAACCCAACATAAATCCTAGATCACTTAGATCCTCTAATAAACTAATGTTAAAGATTACTCTACCCCACAACACACAAGGCACAGCCCTCTACTCATATAAGATTGCCAAACTCTTCAACAATCTTCCTCAACCAGTCACTAAAAACCCTAGCATTCGTGAATTCAAACACCTCCTCAAGGTACATCTAGAAAAACACTGGCTCTGCTCCTGTCATACCCCAGGCTGGTCCACCCACTTCTCCCTCCCTCCTACCTAAAATAGGTCTTACCCACTGCTACAGTTATTATCTGCTAAATCTAATTTGATGCAACACTCTCTCAATTAGCAATATTAACATTAATGCTGCATGGTCTTACAACTGTTATGGAGACTGCATTTCTTTATCCTGTCAAACTGTAGCTCATTGTTTACTACTATTTCATGATATTAAACTGTGCCTACTTTGTAAGTTTTTGTTAATTACTGCTATAGTTTGAATTACCGCAAAGGATGTACATTGTACTCTGTAAATACTATTAATGTTCATCACTTTGTTTGTTCAGTTTGTTTTAATTTGTCTCAAGTGTATGCAAGGGGCTATTCTCCCCAGGTCTCTGCTGAAAATGGGCCTCGTGCCCAGTCGGACATTACCCAGTTAACAAATGAAATAAATAAATAAATAAATACATTTCTTCTCCTGCAGTAACCCAAGTCTAACTCTCAGATTGTGAGGAAAACTTTAATTTGGCTGTTTAATGAAATATTAAAACTTGAACTGTTGAGTGCCAAGGAGACCCCCCCCCCACAAAAAAGACTGAAACTTTATTTTTTTGTATTTACATTTGTTTACTAGGTTGATCTGGTTAGGCAGATTCTGCAAAGGCCCAGTGAGAAAAGCTCCACATGAATTTACACAAAACAATAAACAACATTTAACAATAACATTTTCAAACATTTGTACAGCATAAGATAAACAGAAAATTCAACAACTTATAAATAAATATGAGCAACAGACATTAAGCATAAATTTAACAACAACAGTATGAGAACCTGCACGAGAATCTGCTTTCACCTGGAGAAATTCATTACTCAAAAGATGAAAATAAGTATATTGTTGCACTTTTGCTATATTTTAGCAGTATCTTAATTTATTAGTTATTTTTTCTGCACTTTACTTATAAACACTATACTGTCTACTGCTGCTTTAAGTAACTAATTGCAATGTATTACATTGTACCCAATTGTTCTAGTGCTGTTGTAGCTAGTTTGTGTGGTATGCTTACACTTGGGTTCCAAACCAGCCATTCTACATTAAGAAGTTTTTTTCTGCAGTCTTGCAGCAGAAGTGTGCTAATCTAACCTGTCGAAGTTTGGGAACGCTGTTGGAAGGCTTATTGTGTGCTTTCCTGATTGGTAGTTAGCTTAAAACTTATTCCTGTTTGCTCATATTTAAGCTTCACATTTGCAAGGACTTTGGCATAGCTACTCAGAGCTGCTTGTCATTTTGTGACTTTGTTAGAGAGTGCTGAGAGTCTGCTTTCACCTGGAGAAATTAATTTCTCAAAATTAAAAAAATAAGTATTTTGTTGCACTTCTCTTGTTATATTTTAGCAGTTTCTTAATATATGTGTTGTTTTCTTCTGCACTGTACTTCAAAAAATATACTATTTGTTGCTGCTTTCAATAGTTAACTGCACTGTTTTACATTGTATCTGTTAATTATAGGGCTGTTGTAGCTAGTTTGTGAGGTCTTCTGACACTTGGGCTCCAAACTAGCCATTCTATATGAAGAAGGTTTCTTTCTGCACTCTTGTGGCAGAAGTGTGCTGATTCAACCCATCCGAGTTGGGAACTGTGGTGGAAGGCTTTTTGTGTGTTTATCGGATTAGCCTTAGGGCTGAACTGTGTAAAAGCCTTTCATACTGCTGGTATGAAAGCTTTGCTTTTGGGGGATCCGCAGACAGTGTTACCCATCCCTTGTATATCATCCAAACCTCTCCGGTTTAAAATCCTATACAGGAAATGCTCTCTGTAGTCTCAAAGAGCTGCCAGTTTGCATTTAGGGTAGCACCACTGCAGGTCATCTAATAGTATATTACTAAACATTGTCACTTAGACCTTTAAGTGACTCTCCCCTAATCCTTCCCATCTACTAAGGATCTGGTATAATAGATAGGCACTTACCTGTCATCTCTGCTTCTGGTCTGGTGGATATGGGTATCCTGAGGAAGTGTAGTAACTGCCTCATGTTCACTAACAACCATTTAATTTTAGATCATACAAACACAGTGTGTGAGAGATGTAGATACACAATGTCACTGAAGGCAAAGCTCTCACATGTACACATGAAAATGCAAACAAGGTTGTTAGCGTTACACCCAAAACACTCACTTCCAATTTTAAGGAACAAGCACACAGACTCACATATGCAGAGGTACTCACTTGTAATCTACCCAAACCTCCAAGACCACCTAAAAACATCTCTCAGTGGCCCCATGCAGACACAAAGAAGACACCACCACACACCACATAACTGTAAAAATCATATTAGCTCCACTTTCAAGCCCATAAGGCAACACACCACAAAGCCAAACATTCTAGTTATTGGAATTCCATTGCATGATATACTGATGCCCCCCTTACCAGGCTAAGCAAGGAGAAGATCACAGTGATCTGCCTGGATCCAGGATCCACCAGATCGCACATGCACATAGGTCTTTAAACCACAAGTACCGGTATGACATAGTACACATGGGTGTAAATGACCTAAGATGTACCTTACTGGACTACAGGAAGAAAGATATGATGGAGCTCTCTAAATATGTGTCTCAGGCAGGTATGAATCTAGCTTTGAGTAGCATCCTACCTTCACCAATCATGATGCCACAGTACCAGCACAAAATGATTGACTTCAACAATTGGCTTAGTTTCTGGTGTCACAAGGTGATCCAATAGCTGTCAGCATGGGGAGACATGATTGGCAAACCACAATGCTTTGCCAGAGATGGTTTACACATTTCACCACTTGGCATCTGGATACTGGCAAAAACTGTATCTATCCCCTTTTGTAGGCTGTGCCAAGTTGTTAAACCCTCCAACATAACAAAAATCAGTCATGACTTCCTAAAGGTACTGCTGCTCAACACTAGGAATTTAAATAAAAAAAACTGCACTCCCTGGAGTCACTCCTCACCCTGAAGGATGCAGATATATGTGCAGTCACAGAAACATGGTTTAAAACCATGGAAAGCACCCCGGCTATCAAAGGCTACAACGCCTTTCATACAGTTTGATCCCCCACAGCCCAGGATAAAACAAATGGAAGAGGTGTGACAGTGTTCGTGAAGGACAAATACACTGCTATACTGGTCCAACAAAATGACTTGCTTGAGATGCTCCATGCCCAACTAACCATAGGTGTGACCCCCCTATCACATCTGTGTGAGCTACAGATCTCCTAACATGAGTCTGGAAAACCATACCTCCTACCTAAACCTACTGGAATCTCTTAACATTCAGCATAATACCATACTTATGGGTGGCTTCAACTACCCCTCCATAATCTGGGAGACTTATATGACCCATAATTCACTTTCTCAGAGGTTTTTGGACTTCATCAATGCAAACACCCTGGAGCAACTAGTTAGCTCCCCAAGTAGAGGTACAAATATTCTAGACCTAATACTCGCAAACATGGGGGGATGCTGTTGTCTCCAATGCATTAACTCCTCCCTGGTAAGATCTGACCCCAGAATGATCTCCTTTAGTATTAAAACTTACCTAGAACCCCCATCAAACTCCAAACCTGTTAAGAACTTTGTAAGGCTAATTACCTCAAGCAAAGTGATAGCTCATTAAACATACAAGTCCCTCTGAGTCTGGATGACACTGAGGAATACTCTGACCTGTACCTAAAAAAAAAAAAAAATATATATATATATATATATATATATATATATATATATATATATATATACATACATATATATATACATATATATATATATATATATATATATATATATATATATATATATATATATATAGATATATATATATATATATACACAACTACATTCATAGCTGTATAGAGGAGGCAGTACCTGTTCAAATCAAACCCATGATTACTGGCAACAATAAACTACCCTAGTGGACCCCTAGCATAAATAAGCTAGTCAACAAAAGGAAAAAAAAATATCCTCGCCAAAGTCAAGAAGGAACAGACAAAACAGTGCAAAAAGACACTCACCTGTCTAAATAAACAAATTAGAGAGCTGGTCAAATCTGCCAAATCAAACTTTGAGGCAAAGATAGGCTGCCAGGTGAAAGATAATCATAAGGCTTTTTAGATTATGTTTGAAACCTCAGGGGAAAAACTCAGCAATGTGCCGAGTTAATCATGAATGACAGCACTTACATCCAGCCTGAAACTACAGCAAACCTGCTGACCGACAAGTTCAGTTCAAACTTCTCCCTCCCATCACCTCCTACCACACCCAAAGAAAGGCCCACAACCATCCTCCCACTGGTTATTGTGAGGGGACAGGTCCTTACTGAGTTCACTAAAGCCAAAATTACAGCATCCATGGGTCCCCACAACATTCCAGGATGCTTCTTAAACAGCTTAAAACAGAATATATCAGGGCCAATAGAAACCCTCTCTAACGACAGCTTCCAGATGGGCTTTGTCCCATAGGAATGGAGGACTGCAACAGTCATCCCTCTGCACAAGGGGGGGCCATCAACTAACCCAGGGAACTACATACCCATAAGCTTGACCAGTCTTATCTGCAAGGCCATACAGAGAATTATCATGTACCTGATCAATAATGACATAGGAACTCTCCAAACACTGGACCAGGCCCAAATTGGCTTTGTCAAAGGGAGGATTTCTTTGAGAAAGCCACTAGGACCATGGATGAGGGTAAAATGGTACACACCACTTATTTACACTGGCCAAAGCTTTCAACACAATCCCCCACTCAGAGATTATAGATGGATTTACTGAGTTAGACATAGACCCTTACATCATCAGATAGATAGCAAACTAGCTCACTGACAGGACGCTTGTCCAGATAGGTGAGTACACCTCCAGTAAGAAACATGTTACTAGTGGTGTCCCACAGGGCTCAGTTTAGGGACTCCTCCTGTTTGGTATATACTTCTTTGAAGTGAAGGCCAATGTTGGGGCCTCCAGCTCACTATGTTCGCTAACAACTTTAACCTGGGAACAATCACTGAATCCCCAAATGATGTTAACACCCTACAAACAGGCCTACAAATGACAAACAACTGATGCCAAAACCATGGTCTGAGACTAAATACTAAAAATGTATAATCATACCATTCAGTAAATCAAATATCCCTGCAAATTATAATATTGATAGCACACCCCTAAAAGTAGACCCAGTGGTGAAGGGCCTAGGAACATGGAGAGATAGTAGCCTAAACTTTTTAACACTAGGAAGCTACAGTACTGAGGAAATCCTTCTGTGTGGCTTAACTTATAAGTAAATGCATGGCATCAGGATGAAAGGAAGTCATAGTGCCATTGTACTTGGCCCTTATCAGACCCACAATCAAGTACAATGCCCCCTTCTGTATGTACCTAACCAGGCAGTTACACCAATTGGAATAGCCCCAGAGGTTTTGCCCTAAAAAACTGCAAAGCCTGAGACACATGTCTTATGCAGACTGACTAAAGGCCCCATCCCTTTACTCCATCTCATATCATTTATTGAGAGGTGACTTACGCCTGACCTACAAGGCATTCTGTCCAACCTCTGATGAAATTGTTACATATTTTCAAGAAGAATTATACAAGTGTTACGCGTTCTATGGACCTGAACTGTATTTGTGACTCTAACAGAACTTGCCGGAGAGACCGATTCATATCGCAAAGGCTACCCCGTCTATGGAATAAACTTCACATCTTTATAATACAAAGCCCATGCCTCACTCCCAACAAAAAGAATTTGGATAAATGGATGGGGAACTGTAAATTTACTCCTAGGGTACTGACCATGTCCCTTATGGACAAAGGCAGTCTGTAAAATGACTCAGGGCTCCAAAACCCAAAGACCCACTACCCTGATACTACCCCATCACATATCTGGGGAATTAAGATATAATACTGTCATGTCCTGGGTATTATTGGTTAGGCATGTAAAGGATCTCATGCCGTTAGCCTAGTAATCACCTATGAACCTATGAGCAGTGTACCATGCATTCAGGTCCACTAGACAATGGCACTAAAGACTAACTAGTCTCTATATTCATTAAAGTACCACCTCCAGGTTTGTTAGACAGGATAATGACCTAGAATTCCTCCATGTCCAATTTACCATTAATAAAACCCTGCATTACATCATAGCCAGCAACAGCCCCCCCCCCCCCACCGTGTCTTTACTGTCCCATACCTCCTACCCGAGAAGTATGGAGTCCCAATGCATCAAGCCAGGCACCATTCCCCAAGAAGATTTCAACTATCCCTCGATAAATTGGGAGATTTATACATCCCTTGATATGTATGCACAGAGATTTTTTTTACTTCATTGGTACAAACTCCCTGGACCAGTTTGTCCACACTTCATCCGAGGGTGATATAATCCTTGACTTAGTCCTTATCAATATAGGAAAGCTCTGTTTCATACCAGATGTAACCCTCTCCCTAGTCAAATGTGACCTTAAATCAGTCACATTCAGTATAAGCCAGAAGTGCCTCCCAATAACTCGGTATTCAGAGATTATGTTAAGGCAAAGCTACTAAAACTGTGTGGTGACCTTGCTATGTTCAATATCCCCACCCAACCTGATGACCCCATTGCATATGCTGAATACTTTACTGTCAAATGTTGTGCTCAAGTAAATAGCTGTATAGAGGTATCTGCCCCCCTCTGAAGTAAATAAAATGCCAAACTTAAAAATAAACCCCTATGATGAAACCCATATATAAACAGACTCTACAACAAAAAAATCATGAATAAATCTAAATCTCAGCACAGCAAAAATGCTTTTTCTAAACATATGTGGGAACTCTGATAGCTGATCAAACCAAACCAAGTCAGATATGAGGTAAAAATAGCCACCTATTCTAAAGATAACCACAAAGCCTTCCTTAGCTGTGTTTGAAACTTCCAAAACATTGCTCAGCACTACAGGAAGCTAACAGTAAATGATACCACCTCCTCAGACACAGAGGACATAGTCAGTCTACTATCATATACACTGAGCTCAAACTTCACCCCCACCCCTAACATTCCCAAATCACATAACTTCAACTGTGCTGCCCTCCCCCCTAAAATCCTCCTAGAACAACCCCTCATGGCACTATCTAAGGGACTCAAGCACTACTTATATGGCTAGATAACATAGCTGGATTCCTGTTGACTAGCCTGAAATCGAACCTGTCAAACTCTCCTACAGGACAGCAACCATCATCCTCCAGGTAATTACAGACCCATAAGTCTCTCAAGCCTCATCTGTAAGGATATGAAAACGATCACTGTGGAATTAATAAATAAGGACATAGGCAACCTACAATCCCCTGATCGAAGACAGTTCAGTTTTGTCAAGGGCAGACCCTACCTTCTCAACCTGGTGGACTTCTTCAAGAAGGCTACTGAAGTAGTAGATGAAGGAAAGTCAGTACCCAGCATATATCTAAATCTTGCTAAGGTGTTCAACAGCATTCCACAGTCAGGTATTGTTAATATACTCTTTCAGCTAAATAGCAATCTCTATGTAACTCAATAGATAGCAAATTGGCTCACACATAGAACTTAGAAATTAGGCAGGCAGACTTATTTCCTCCAACTGACCCATCAGCAGTGGTGTACCACAGGACTTTATTCCTGGGTTACTACACTTTACTTCTTGGCAATCAAAGCTAAATATTAAAGTCTTATGGCTGTCAAAGTTTGCTGTTGACTATAAACTAAGTATCTGTATTAACTCTCCAGAGGACACCAAGATCCAACACTGGGTCCTCTCCCAAACAAATGGATAGTTTCAAAACCATAGACTAAAACGAAATGAGAAAAATATATAATTGTATCCTTTGTCAAGCACAATGTCCCCTTCAATTATCACATTGACAAAATATCCCTGAAAATAGATCCACTAATTAGGGACCTGATAATCTATGTAGACAGTGAAGTGCTCTTCGATCACCATATAGCCACTATTGTAAGAATATCTCCTTCAATTATCACATTGACAAAATATCCCTGAAAATAGATCCATTAGTTAGGGACCTGATAATCTATGTAGACAGTGAAGTGACCTTTGATCACTGTATATCCACTATTGTAAGATATGCTCCTTCAATTATCACATTGATAAAATATCCCTGAAAATAGATCCACTAGTTAGGGACTTGATAATCTATGTAGATGGTGAAGTGTCCTTCGCTCACCATATATCCACTATTGTAAGAAAGTCTCCTTCAATTATTATGTTGACAAAATATCCCTGAAAATAGATCCACTAGTTAGGGACCTGATAATCTATGTAGACAGTGAAGTGCCCTTCGATCACCATATAGCCACTATTGTAAGAATATCTCCTTCAATTATCACATTGACAAAATATCCCTGAAAATAGATCAACTAGTTAGGGACCTGATATTCTATGTAGACAGTGCAGTGTCCTTCAGTCACCATATATCCACTATTGTAAGAAAGTCACTTATCACAGTGCTGCAGCTTATTAGTAAGGTCCAGGCACAGCGAGATGATCATTCAACTGTATTCAGGACTTATTAGACTGACCGTTGAGTATAATGCCCCTTTTGGCATGTACCTGTCCAAACACTTGACACAACTTCAATACCCATGCAAAGTTCTCACAAAAATCAAGAGTCTAAATCATAAGAACTGATGATTGCAAAGCTTTGTGCCTGGTCTCAGTATCATAGAAGCTGCTGAGGGGTGACCTCTGTCTAGCATACAGTCCTCTCAGACTTATTTCCACAAGTCCAATGTTGGCATAAATATCCGCTCAAGAGATCTTAATATCTTCTGCATCATAAATAGAACATGCTGGAGGGACAGATATGTATCACAGACAAATTTCCTTCTTTAGAATCATCTTCCTTGATATATAAAACAAATTACTTTTCTTTTTGTGGTCAAACATAATCTGGATGAATGGATAGAAAGCCACAATTTCATCTCTGGAGTCATACGTCCTTCATGGAAATGGGTAACATGTACATGTTCTGCCTGATCTGGCTTTTTCATATTTAAATTGCAAGGACTCGATAAAAAAGTCATAGAAATGCATGGATATGCTTCTAAAGATCATCCTGGGTGAATAGTCTGGTAAGAAACTATGAAACTATGGCAAGTTTCTAAACAGATTTAGCTCAACAGAGCTTTCAAGTGCAACACTCTTCTGATTTTATCCTATATCAGTCTAATGGTTAATAAACATTTTTTGTTTTGAAAGGAAAAAGCCATGGATGTTTTTATGCCATAGTTATTTTGTAATGCCTAAAACCCCTTTGGATGTAAAGATTTACAACAATGGTACAGTTCCTTGTAGAGGTTGTCCTATTTTTCCATTTGTTTGTGGTGGATTTAATAAGAGTAATAATGTAAAATCGGATATTAAGGTTAGTTTTACTTTTAATACAGGGTCATTAATTTATCTAGTAGATGCCTGTGCAATTTATTTTACATAGAAGAAACAAAATGATCTTTTCTTTGAGGATGAAGGAACATAATGGGGATGTAACTAGCCCCTTCACATCCCAGTGACACAGG
>NC_056744.1:1807115502-1807136597 GCF_019279795.1 Protopterus annectens
CAAATGCCAAATACAGTGGAACAATGGCTTCCTTGGAGTTAGATGCCATACCTTTGTTTATAAGTTGCACAATATAGAATGATTTCCTCACCACTGTAGACACATGATAATCAAAGGCTAGATTATTATTTATGTGTGTCCCTAAGTCCATGACTACTGGGTCAGCTCGAAGGGGTGTGTTGTCAATATGATAGTTACCAGGGGTGGATGACTTCCCAAAGGATACTATTATGCATTTCTTGGCATTTAGTTTTAGTCCATGACTCTGACACCAATTGTTTGTCTGTGTCAGCCCTTCCTGGAGAACATTTGTGTCAGTGTGAGATTCAATGACAGCTCCTAATTTGCAATCATCTGCAAATGTAGTCATTAACACAAGTGGTCATGTTACTTTACATAGTTCAGCAATTCTCAGAATCACCAGGCTATGTAAATGCCTTCTACAAAAATTGGCCATTGAGCTCAAGGATCCCAAAAAATTATTTATTTAGCACTTTCATCTCATAACATTCACAGAACTTTTTCAGAATGAAGTGCAATACGTTCAAATTAATTTAAATACATTATGACAGAAGTCATGTGACAAGATAAATTAAACACACAGTACCTATTCATGCGCATAAAAAATCTTAAAACAAAATACAAATTTATGTTTCAAAAAAAATCTTAGTCAAATAGTAAATAAATATTAGAACCATGAAAATTCTTAAACAAATTTAAAAAGTATACCATATAAAATAACATTTATTAGTCCATTATTTCTTCAACCCCCTAGCTTTTAAAAGCATTTAATATTAATTACCTCATGCAAACCAGGATATTTATTAGCACTTAGGTTAATTTGCCACCTGTTTTTGCTGACCTCCAACAAATTCTTGCAGTTGCCACTCCTGTAGTCACATAGTTCATGATCAGCTATGCTAAAATTAAATTTTTGTTTCCCCTTGTATATAAGCTTACCACACAGTTTGTGCAGTGCATTTTTAACATCATGAGTCATAATAGCATATAACTGTTCTTTAATCTTAATGCTAAACGTAAAGGTCATTCCAACATAGAAACAGCCACAACAATCACAGACTGCTATATATAATATCTATTGAACTGCAGTCATAATGACAATTGATGGGTTTAATTCTGTCTAAATGCTGCAATGGCAAATATGCCCCTTCTTAAATATAGGAATAAATACTACAGAAAACACACTTATATGTAACAATGTTTTAGGCAAACTAACTTTGGCATTATCATATTGTGACAGATTATTTAATGTCTGCCCATTTTATGTACAAAGTTAGGGCCACCACCTATAACAGACATGAGTTCAGAATTTGTTCCCAAAATATTCCAAATTTTAATAGTACAATTTTTAATCTTGGTGGCGTCTAATGTCACATCTAGACAAAAAGAATGAGTCACTTCATGTACAAGTATAGGTGGCAGACGATTACATCTCAGTTGTATGTCATTGGCCATCTTATCTATGATATTCAGCCTATAACCTCTGTTTATGAACATAATGGTGATAGAATTTACTTCTTTCCAAAAATCAACACTATTTGATCCCATCTTAGAGGCTTTAATCTTTTGCCCTCTAGGAATATTTAAGTTTATGAAGTTCAGATGACTACTGGGAAAATTAATGTAGCTATTAACATAAGTATGGTTATTATAGATCTTACTTTCAAAACTTTTGTCTTCCATCTCTATAGTAACATCAGTCCCCGGGATTCAAGAAGCTCGGCACAAGGACGGTTTTAGCCTTGTGCCGAGCGTCCTCACTACAGATGGCGCAGCAGTGCCATATGAATATGTATGAGGGCATGCGGCCACACCCTCAACATGCACAGGAAATGTGTGCGAGTGCAGGGGGCATGTACAAGTGCTCTACTGAGGTGTAAACATGCCTCGACAGTTACAAAACCTACTATGCCTACTAGCAGAGCCCGCCCCTTATAGTAAGTCAGTAATTCAGTGTCTGTGGATACCAAAATGTATGCTAAGCATACAAGAGTGTCAACGAACAGTGAAATAAAATCAAAGTAGTTAACACACAAGCACGTAGTAGAATGTTGAACCCTGTACCTAGAACATTCACAATTAGATTCCCTGTGTCCCTATTATACATTTGAATTGCTGCAATATTGAAGGTGTAAGCAAATCGCAGCATGTTGCGCATTGCTGCCCACCGCAGAGCGTAGCTTACACATTATATTCATTCAAATAGAGAAAAACATGCATAATCAATGTAAATGTTAATAGTATAGTGTTTAGAGCATCCGCCTAACAAACAGGCATTCACGGTTCGAGCCCAACAATAGCACATATCATTTTCCATGTGGAATGAATGTCGTTTTGATGTAAAACTGACATAAGAGTATCACATGAAATATTTAACTTAAATATCATTCAAGCAAAGTGGCACTGTCATAATGAATAAGGTACCAGTAAGCAGGTGTAAGCACAAATATGCAGCAGTAAACACATATAAGTACCAGTAAGCAAGTCTGAGTGCGCTTGCGTGGGTCTAAGCAGTGCCCAGCATAGGAAATGTATATAAGTATATACAAATATATAATATATATATATATATAGATATATATATATATATATATATATATATATATATATATATATATATATATATATATATATGTTTGCATATATATATATACATACGGATTTCCTACTATTCACCAAAAGCACATTTCACCGAAAATCAAATTAGTGTGCACTTTTCACCGAAAGCACCAATTCACCGAAAACAAAATTCACCGAAACACATTTCACCGAAAGTTATATATGGCCTTTTCCCCACTGTAGTGCGACCCTGGAGTTGGTATATATAGTAAGGGGGATGTGGGGGCACAGCCCCCCACATATTTTAAATATTTTGAATTATATACATGGATATATGTAATTGCAATATATTACTGTTGTCTGACAATAATATATACATAAAATATGTGGGGGGCTATGCCCCCCACCCCCCAATGTGGGGGGCGATGTCCCCCACCCCCCCCCTTACTATATATATCAACTCCAGGGTCGCACTACAGTGGGGAAAAGGCCATATAGAACTTTTGGTGAAATGTGTTTCGATGAATTGTGTTTTCGGTGAATTTTGCTTTCGGTGAAAAGTGCACGGTGAAATGTGTTTCCGTGAAATGTGCTGTCGGTGAATAGTAGGAGATCTATATATATATATATATATATATATATATATATATATATATATATGAAGAAAGAATGACAATAAAGCATACAAAAGGAATGAGAAGGGAATCAACAGCAACCCCAGTATTATATAGCGCTGTCAGCATATGTCATATCAAGCTGGGCAGGAGTGAGCAAAGCACTGCTACTCACACCACAGGCAGGATACTACCAGTGGGAGTAACATTGTCAATCTGCTAAGTCTACTTTACAAACAATCACAGGGTAGTCCCTGGTGGGACTACCCAAAAATTGATAGACCACTTGGCCATCCGACCATTACACAAGCAAGGCCAGGTATGTTCAAGGACTAAATGGTGGGAGAGCCTGAGAATACATGGGTTGGGACAACATACGTGTAGGGCTCCTAATGCTCGGGAGAGGGCAATGTGTGGAGGTGTATCATGGCTGCGATAACAAGTGGACAATGGATGGTATGCGTGTATGTTGAACACGGGTGGGGTGGAGGAACTATGGGTATGAAATTATAGAGCCAGGCATGCCAGGGTTGGATGGGCTGGTTCTAACTGGACCACCCTATGGAGGTCAGCGAGTTCGTTATAAGTATATATGCATACACACATGCAGACATCAATATGTACATAAGTACATTCTCTGTAACACATTCATTCCATTTGCAGACATAAATAACATGAATGTGCCCTTACAAACCTTGACAGTAGATAGAATAATAGGTTGTGCATAAGAGGGACGGGACAAAACTGCTAAAACGCAGATGTGTGTACAATGTCTGAAGTCAGTGCTGTGCTGAAAAAAATCAAATGTGAAGACTTTCCCACACATGGAATCATTCTTGTGATCTGCCTGCTACGGAAACGCCAATTAATAAACCGGTCTATTTGTATAAGAAATATGCCGAACACGTACATAATTAGGCTTTCATGTGTAACGTGTGGGTTACCACATAGTCATACTTATTAATTTACTGTAGTGTCATGTTAATGGTAGTAAGGGTGTAATGAAGTATAGAGTCTAATCTTGACATAAACACATGCGTGTTCCATGTGGGACAACCCAAAAATTGCAAATAGTATTCTTTTGGTCGCTCATGTCACCAATGTTTGTGGACTAAACGTTTGGGAGTTCTGAAGATACGTGGAGTGAGTCAACCGATGGGATGGGTCTATAGGAGTAGGGAGTGGCCAATGTATAGTGGTGTGGATACACCGTGAATCCAACTGGAGAATGGATGACTGCAGTATTAGGGAGGTGTTGGGGTGTGTGTTTGGGGAACCAGGAGCCATGGATATATGGGTATATATGCAAATGAAGCAGCACAGCAATAGTGTATTCGTTAGAGCAACCGCCTAACGAACAGACATTCCCATACCGAATCCCACTGTATCACATACCATTTACCATCGGTAATCTGTACATGAACATATTGTGACATCTGCCCACTGTATAAACTGCAAAATAACAATTAAAAGTTAACTGGAGCAAAGTGTCAGTGTCATAAAGAATAAGGCACTAGTAAGCAGGTTTAAGCATATATAAACACCAGTAAGCATGTGTAAGTGTGCTTGCGCGGGGTATGCATAGCTTTACAGACACACACACACACACACACACACACACACACACACACACACACACACACACATATATATATATATATATATATATATATATATATATATATATATATATATATATATATATGTGTGTGTGTGTGTGTGTGTGTGTGTGTGCGCGCGTAGGTATACACAGATATACAGCTATGATAGGAAACAGCACACAAGAATGACATATGTTTACAGGCTATGCCAATGGAAGTGAGGGGCCCAAGCAAGAAACATGAAACACGTAGCATGACCTTCCAACCCCCAGCTAGACATGGGAAACATACACTAACAATGTAAAGAGTCCATTGCTCCCCAGACCACAGGCAGGATACAACCGGGGGAGATACACAGTGCACCCGTGAATTCTAATCTTGAAACGCAGACAGGAGCGTCCCTTGCGGGACACCCCAAAAATTGGCAAGCCCAAAAGAAGGTGATAGACTGAACATTCTGGCTGGGGTGTATAAAAACTTGGAATACTAGGGTGTGAAAGCCTGATGACCCATGTGTCGAGACAATTGTCTGAAATGGGTTCCATGAAGTGGAGAGTCGGCAGCATGTAGTGGTATGTCCAGAACCGACCAGGACCCAAAGTAAGGATGGGTGCTGTTGAGGAGGTGCGGGTGGGGGAACTATGGGTAGCTACTTATGGGTCTAGGTGTGCAGGTGTTGGCTGATGTGGGCCTATATGGACAGTCCTAGGGATGTAAGCGAATGTGTTCATTGGGCAGAGGCGTCGCCCGACAAGCAGCCACACCCACTATGAGTCCCACTGCAGCAAAGTGTAATCTATATGGCAAGGAATGGAATAACCAGATGTAGATGTATATATGTAGAGGTATGTGTGTGTATATCTACCCATAGTGACATAGAGATAAGCCTTTCCCTCTCCGTAGTACAAATGTATACCTACAGAGACAGAATACAGATACATACCCACATATAAATATATACATATGCAGACACCCATAGATCCATATGTTGTTAGATATATATATATGTGTATATGTATATATATATATATATATATATATATATATATATATATATATATGTGTGACTGTAAATATGCACATGTATATAGCTAGGATATGATACAGCAGTTACGAGTTACATATGTTCACAGGCCGTGCATATGGGGGTGAGGGGTCCAATAAACAAACGTGTAACACATAGCATCAACCCCCCCACCCCCCAGGTAGGCCGGTGAGACATACAGACACATAATAAAAGTAAACACCCCACTGCTTCCCAGACCACCAGCAGGATACTACCAGTGGGAGAGACCTGCCAGGTCTAATCTTGAAACATAGACATCGATGTCCCTTGTGGGACACCAAAAATTAATGATTATCGGAGGCAGTCCTGGTAATGACTTATTAAACCAGGCTGTAGATGTACATAGAGCAGTAGGTTGTGCAAGCCTGATAACCCATGGGTCGACACAATGTACAACGTGTGTCCCGACATGGGGAGAGGTGGCAGTGTGTAGTGGTGTGTTTATGCCCCACCTGCACCCACAGTAAGGATGAGTGCTGCAGAGGAGTGGCAGGTGGGGGAACTATGGGTATGCAATTATGGGCCTAGGTGTGCAGATGTTGGCTGGTACAGTCATATTAGGACCGCCCCGGGGATGTAAGTAATATTTCAAAATGGGCATAGCCGACGCCCATACCTCTAAACCCCTAAGAGCAAATCCACTGGACAGGACATAAACCATTGGGGGAACAAATAGGGACCATACCTCTGAATAGTCCCTGATTTCGACTCAATTTCTAACTCTGTGCCACTTAATCCCTCCTAAAACTAGTGACATCTGGAGGAAAGGTGGTGAATTACACATAATGAATAATGACAACAATTAAGAGTTATAAACATCATTTACCTCAGAAAATGTGTATGAATTCATATGCTCTGAGTCTGTCAATGTGTCAGGTTAATAGCACCAATAATTTAAATGTGTCCCTGAAGTTGTTATGCTGTGTCCCTGATTCAGTTTATATTTTCCCCAGTCGTATGAGAGGTCTGATAGGGACAGAAAGCTCATATTCCACTGACAACCTTAGAAAGGTGATAAAATATTAGGTATGCAGTAGCTTGACTCGGCTAAAGGATGTGGGTTCCAAAACCCAATTACTTGTTTGTATTGAAGAGTGTCAGTTCCCATGTATTAGCCAGACAGGCACAGATTGTAAGAGGAACACACCAATAATATGAATCAAACTCTGGATAGGCCGCGGATTCCCTACAGTCGAATGGCATGCTGTCGCCTAATGGGCAGCCATTCCTGATACTGTAGGCATGTAATCCGATGTAATAGGCATCACAAGGTAATATCGTAGTCCTCACTCCCACCCAGGGGTGTGAGTGTCAGATGCAAACACCAAATGCAGTGTATTTGCAATTGCAGGAGCAAGCGGGTGTAAGCCTGTTTGGCCGCCAGTATGCGAGTATTACACTGGTAAAGCAATGTAGAAGCTAAATGAATGTAAGAAACTGTAACTGGAGGTTAGCATTGCTTAGCTCCACGCAAAAGCATGCACATCCGCTCATAACTGCTTTAATGTGCCTTAATCACTCCGTATCCAATGGCCTTGTTCTACCCAGCAACAAAATAAATGGTCTCTGCAAGGCTCGAAACCAAGACCCTGCACACACAGCTATTGTGATTTACAACTAAGCCATGGTGGATATACAGACATCAAATCTTATCACAAACATATCATCCAGCGCAGTCATTCAACAGTATAGGAAATGTATTCCATCATGTAGATGTATGTGTGAGTGTTTATGTCCAGATATAGATACATACATACATATATATATATATATATATATATATATATATATATATATATCAAGAACATCCCATGTGACAGCAAAGCATTACAAAGGAATGAAAAGGGAAACACCAGCGACGCCTGTATTATGTAGTGGTGTTGTCCTATGTAATATCAAGACTCCCTCAGACAGACATGTGTCATTCATACACGCAAACATTTGTACATTGGTCAAATACATCACTCTGTGCATGTTATTTGCATTAACACAACAGTTCCTGTCCAATCATTATGTGAGAACAGTACTCTTGCAAGGTGCTGTGTGCAACATCATCATCATGATAAAGGTAAATGGGGTAACCATAGAGGGACCGGTAGTGTTGTGTGTACAATGGGGTCATCTGCATCACGTGTACCTGGAACACTTAGGAGTCATGTGCATGCCAGGATCATGTGCCTAAGAGACAGGGGTGAGGAAAGCTGGAGTACGTTGTGATGCATATTAAAAGGGTTATATGTGTCCAGTGGACACGTGTGAAATGGACTGCTATGTAGGGGCAAATGTTGTTCTAGGAACCGATTGGCCTTTTGTTTCCATAGGGTGAGAGTGGGATGTGGGGGAAGGAGGGTAGGTATGTTTGTGGAGGATAGGTAAGGTAGGATGACAGACAAGACAACATACAGAGTCGGTATATGACATGTGGGGTGATACACCTCAGAGAGGGAGGGGTGTTCAGCAGTCACAAGCCCATGAGCCCTCAGATGGAAACAGTGGGACGGAGGTCCCCAGCCATGGGCAGCCACCACTGCACCAAAACAGCTGCAAAGGTGGCAGTGCTGGGGGCTGTCTAGGAGGGGCAGCCTCACCCTGTAAATGTGACAGTCTGCCCTCGAGCTGGCGTATCTGGCCTCAAAACCCCTTATTGAGCCTCCTATGCATCACATCCAGGACTGTACGACAGCTGACATGTTCCTGCCTGGACCTGCTCCCAGGGAGGACAAGCCCCATCCTCAGTGGCGGTACCACCAGAAGGTGGTGCAGAGCCAGCAGAGGTGGAAGTCCAAGGCTGGGCCCCAGATGTGCTAGTGCCCAGTGCCATGGCCAGCTGAAGTGGGACAGGAGGTTCTGCCGGGACCTCCAAACCCATACAGCCTATGGTGTTGCAGTTTAAACACAGATATGGCTTAGTAATAGTCAACAGCATTCAGGATTACTTATAACAGCATGCATAGATATGACCATCAACCCAACACAACAGACGGTATACATTTGCAGAGGAAGGACAACACATGCATATATACTGCATGACATCTGTACAAAGTGTAGAAGATTTGTAACTGCAGCTATGAACAGTGGCCTATTATTGGCATGTCACTGAGAACCCCAGACAGTGTCTGTCATACCACTGTTTCATGTGACATATGTCCAATCAGGGATGTGAGGGCAGTAACTCATCGCTATCACCATGTACTGACTGCAATCCTCATACTATGCTCCTGCAGTTCACAGATGTGTGTTCAGTGAGTAACACAGGAAACAAATGGTTCCACACACTGACCAGTCCACAGATGGCTCTACAGATGGGGGTCCCTCACAAACAGAGCACTGTCTTGTCAGTTTTAAAGCATGCAGAATAGCCATTACCACACACAACTTGTTAAACAGGCAGTAGTCTCAATGCAGCATAGCTACACTTACATGCTGTAGTCATGTCTGGCACATCACCCTCCTGTGTTTAGGCTATTTCCCACTGTGTATGTTGTTTGAGGAACATCCAGATATCATCTGTGATGCCGTTTACCAAATACCAGATCCAGATACCACTCACAGCGACTGTCATGGCCAAACACCTACATGATGTTCCTAGATAGTGTACTGTGTTTATCATGCAAATGGCTATGGGAACACCATCACAGCTGTTCCACATGCAATCAGCTAGAGGAGGACTGCAATAGGTGCAGAGGCCATCGCCTGATCATGACCATCACTTACAATACACATGCTGCTGATGAGCAGGTGTACACCTCCACATCCACCAGAGATTGTGTGGGTGGGACAGGCAAAGTACACCAGAGAAGGGCTGGGAGACTAAAACCTAAGCATTGTCTGTCATACACCTACCAGTACAGGGGTTCAAAACCCTGACTGACTAGCCATTACTATTATAAGTGCATGCAGTTACTCCATGTGCCACAAAGGTGACATGTTGGTGTGCTGTAAGAACATATATGTGTGTTGGTGAGAAACATCTGCAGAGATATAGTAGACATACATTAGTTGTAGCACACATGGCTGTCCACATGAACAGATGTCATTGTCAACACAACAGCACTCTCTAATGGACTCACATTGACTCACTTTGCCAGGCCCACAAATACACTTCCAAACTACTTAGTTTGCCACACTGCAGTAAAGCACAGGTACTACATGCACCACAGGGTATATCTGGAGGTTCTATGGGCTAGGGCATGTGAACATGTCTGACATCAGTTGGTATGCCAATGGGAGTTATACCGGGAGTGACTGTGGTTGGGAGCATCATACCCAACACACAGACACACGGTGCTAGTACTGACATGCATGTGTGCATTGGGAGTTATACTGGGAGTGACTGTGCTTGGGAGCATCATACCCCACACGCAGACACAAGGTGCCAGTACTGACATGCATGTGTGCATTGGGAGTTACACTGGGAGTGACTGTGGTTGGGAGCATCATACCCACCACACAGACACACGGTGCTAGTACTGACATGCATGTGCATTGGGAGTTATACTGGGTGTGAAAGTGGTTGGTAACATCATACCCCACACACAGACACACGGTGCTAGTACTGACATGCATGCGTGCATTGGGAGTTATACTGGGATTGACTGTGGTTGGGAACATCATACCCCACACACAGACACAAGGTGCTAGTACTGACATGCATGTGTGCATTGGGAGTTATACTGGGTGTGACTGTGGTTGGGAACATCATACCCCACACACAGACACACGGTGCTAGTACTGACATGCATGTGTGCATTGGGAGTTATACTGGGTGTGACTGTGGTTGGGAACATCATACCCCACACACAGACACACGGTGCTAGTACTGACATGCATGTGTGCATTGGGAGTTATACTGGGAGTGACTGTGGTTGGGAGCATCATACCCCACATGCAGACACAAGGTGCTAGTATTGACATGCATGTGTGCATTGGGAGTTATACTGGGAGTGACTGTGGTTGGGAACATCATACCCCACACACAGACACACGGTGCTAGTACTGACATGCATGTGTGCATTGGGAGTTATACTGGGTGTGACTGTGGTTGGGAACATCATACCCCACACACAGACACACGGTGCTAGTACTGACATGCATGTGTGCATTGGGAGTTATACTGGGAGTGACTGGTTGGGAGCATCATACCCCACACGCAGACACAAGGTGCTAGTACTGACATGCATGTGTGCATTGGGAGTTATACTGGGAGTGACTGTGGTTGGGAACATCATACCCCACACACAGACACATGGTGCTAGTACTGACATGCATGTGTGCATTGGGAGTTATACTGGGAGTGACTGTGGTTGGGAACATCATACCCCACACACAGAAACATGGTGCTAGTACTGACATGCATGTGTGCATTGGGAGTTATACTGGGTGTGACTGTGGTTGGGAACATCATACCCCACACACAGACACACGGTGCTAGTACTGACATGCATGTTTGCACTGGGAGTTATACTGGGAGTGACTGTGGTTGAGAGCATCATACCCCACACACAGACACAAGGTGCCAGTACTGACATGCATGTGTGCATTGGGAGTTATACTGGGTGTGACTGTGGTTGGGAGCATCATACCCCACACACAGACACAAGGTGCTCGTACTGACATGCATGTGTGCATTGCTTCATCGGTGTGTAGTGGCTGGCTGTGCAAGATGGCTGTACAAGGCTGGGTGAGGGGTAATCCTTGGCATCAGTCCACCTGACAATGATGTGCAGTGTGGTACAGGGGTGTAGTGTCTGCAATGTCCCACACAGATGGGTATTGTATGAACTGTCCTGACATCCTGGTTACCATTGTGTATGGCCATAGCTTTGCAATGCATGCCATGTTTGTGTTTGATAGTCTTTGACATGGACATTGCCTGGGATGTGTATGTCCCACAGTAATGTACAGTGACATGTACAGGTGTACCTGGTTTGGCTGGCACATGTGTACACAGACTGTTATCCTCTGATATGCCAATACTGGCCTGGTGTGGGCAGGACCTGCTTATAGACAGCAGGTTGACCCTGCACCTGCATTGATAGCATGATACAGGTATTCCCTGGTGTCAGTGGCATTGGTCCATACAGGGCACATGTGTAAGGCATTGTATGGCCTCTGTAGCTCACATTTGATGGCACCACATATGTTGCAGGCATTCAGTGGGGAACATAGTGAAAGCACATTGTCCACAATTATGTGCCTATTGTACTACTGTACAGGATGCCATGCCCTCTGCAGCCCACTGCAATCACACCATTTTTTATTTTATTTTATTTTACATTTGTTGACCGGGCTAGTCTAGCTGGATATATGTTCATTTTCAGTAGAGGCCCGGGGAGATAAGCTCCAAAGTTCAATTACAGTACATATCTACAGAAGTACATACATGAGGTCGACTACATTAATAATAACTAAAGCAGTACTAGCTAAAAAGTGGTTACAGGTATATATAGTATATAACACAAAATATTGACTAAAGATAATACAATTTATCATGAGGCTGCATTTTAACTGTTCAGAAAGATTGATAGTAAAACACATAATATAATTCTAGATATAAGAAGGGGAAAAAAGGAAAGTAAGACTGGAATAGAAGTCGAGTAAGAAAATTCTAATCGTGAAGACTGGAACTTTTATGAGAGTATACTAATAGGTAAGGCTAGGTAGTAGAGGTAGAATGGTAGTTGAATTCTGATGTGATTGTTACTGAGCTGAGACAGTGAGGTAGAAACAGGCAGCTAGAGCATATAAGGTGGGGTTGAAACAAGTAGTGAGACCATGTAGGTTAGTCAGTTTTAGTACAGGGGCACATCCAATGTGTTTTAAGGAAGAGCTTAAGTTTATTTTTGAGCAAGGAAATAGAGGGAAGTGTTGAAAGTTCAGTGGGGAGTAAGTTCCAGATTTTCCCAACAGTATTAGTGAAGAGAGAGTCTCCAGCTCTATCGCTGGATTTGATAATATTTATGAGGATTTTTTGTGAAGATCTTAGGGATTTCAGGTTATTGTAGGGATGAATAAGGTTAGATAGTATGGGTGTCTTAGCAGGTTGATAAAGAATTTTATGGGCAATGGTCAGTTGATTATATTTTAGCTGTTGCTGTAATTCAAGCCACCCTAGGTATTTTAGATTAATACAGTGGTGTGTTTTGAAAGGGTTACCAGTGGCAAATCTGGCTGTTGTTGTAGGAGTTTTCTAGTTTTTTAAGGTTATTTTTTGACAGGTTAGTGAAAATGGGAGAGGCATAGAGTAGGGTAGAGATTAGATGGGTGCGGGCGATAGTTATTCTAGTTACAGGAGTGAGGAAGGGTTTGATCCTGTATAGACAGCCTATTTTCCTGTTAGTTGTTTTCAAGATATTATTAATATGAGTGTCAAAGTTAAGGTTGTTGTCTATGGTGATACCTAGCAGTTTGGTAGTAAGATCCTGGGATATAACAGTGCTATTATTGGAAGCTATAGTGAAGTCAATTGGTGGAGATTTATTGGTAGGTGTAAAAAGTAGAAGTTTAGTTTTTTGGGGGTTTAGTATGAGACAGCGTTTTGTAAACCATAGTTCTACTGTGCTAAATGAGTTCTGTGTAAGGAAGTGAAGTTCAGATTCAGATGTGGCTGAGCATATAAGTGTTGAATCATCTGCGTATTGTATGCATGTAACTTGGGGAACTGCTTTGTGAAGGTCATTGATGAATAAGGAAAATAGGAGTGGGCCTAGCATGGACCCTTGAGGGACACCAATATTAACGGGTAGTTGGGTAGAAAGAGTGGTATTCCAGAGCACAGCTTGATGTCTGTTATTTAAGTAGGATAGGAACCATTTTATAGCTAGTGCATCAAGGGACAGAGATTTCAGAATGTTTATGAGAATATTGTGATTTACCATGTCAAAAGCTTTGGACAGGTCAATGAAAAGTGCAGAGGAGAGCATGTTAAGGTTGTGGTTTTTGTTGATGGTGTCCATGAAGGAGAGGAGGGCAGTAGTAGTGCTGTGGGAAGATCTGAAGCCATGTTGGGAGTTGGAGAGCAGGTTATTATGGAGAAGGTGGTATAATAATTGCCTATGGATGCACCTTTCCATAACCTTAGATAAAGGGGAGAGTAGAGCTATGGGATGATAGTTGGAAAGGTCAGTGGAGTCTCCCCCCTTATGAAGGGGAATAATATGTGAGACTTTTGAAAGATTGGGGACATATCCTTCAGTAATGCTTCTATTGATGAGAATGGAGATGGGGTAGGCAATAGATTTGGCTGCTAACTGTAAGTATTCTGCAGGTAGTTGGTCAGCAGAGGGAGTGAAAGGTTTAAGTGTTTGTAAAAGGGTGAGAATAAAAGCTGTAGGGACAGGTTGGAAGTGAAATGGAGGAGGTGGGTTGGATTCAGACTTAGATGAGGTTGAATTTTGTGGAAAGAGTTGACTGGCTAGAGTTTGAATAGTTTTGGTGAAAAAGGTATTAAAGGCATTGGCAGTTTGTTTGGGGTTGTTGTGGTCAGAGCCTTGTGGGTTTGGTGTAATAGATTGACAGGGGTGTAATAGTTCATTAATGCTTGCCCAGAATTTTTGTGGTTTATTTTGGTGGGATTGCTGCGAATGTAGGAGTAGTTTTGTTTATCAGACATTATGGCTTTTTTGTTTCATTTCTCAATTGTTTAAAGTTTTGGAGGTCAATGGGGTTCTTAGTTAAGCATGATCTGTGCCAGTATTTATTTCTGAGATGGAGTTTTTGCTTAGTTTCCTTAGAAGGCCATGGAGCAGGTTGGGTTTTTATCCTAATAGAGCGGGTAGGAGCGTGTTGGTTAAGGATGGTTAGGAAATTAGCATTGAAGTAGTCGACAGCTTCATCAAGGGAAATTCATAGATTCATAGATTAGTACTAAGCTAAGTGCCCTTGTGGGCCATTTTAAGCCTAGCCAATTATCCCTTGTGAGACTCAAACCCTGCACCTTGTGTTTGTAAGGCAAACACCTTAACCATTAGGCCACCCTCCCAACCCAGTTGTTTTAATGGGGACCAATTACAAGCTTTAAATTCAGTTAAGAATAAATCGAGATTAAAGTTTTTCTTGGTTCTAATTGTTCTAAATATGGGTTTGGAATGTAAGTTGGTTTTAAGCCTAATAGCATAGGATGGAAAGTGGTCGCTTATATTATCTGGGAGGGTTCCAGAATTGTAGGTCTGGGGTTGATTATTGATTAGTATCCAGTCTAAGGTACTTTCTTTCTTATTAGTTTTGTTAATTCTAGTGGGTGAGGTGATTATTTGTGTAAACCCATAGAGATTAATATGGGTAGTGGGGTAGTTATTGTTGCAACATTTCCAATCAATGTTGAAATCACCAAGAATGATGGTCTCTTGGGGGAGGTTTTGAGATAACCAACAGAGTATGTTTTCAATAGTAGTAATGTTATTGCCTGGAGGAACATAGATGCAGATAATATAAATAGATTTAACTGAGTTTAGCTGAAGCTTGGTAATAAGTATTTCAGCATTAGAGACATGGGGAGGATTTTGGTGGAAGGTTGTAATTTGAAAATCAGATTTAAATAAAACTGCTACTCCACCACCTTTCTTGGCTGCACGGTCGAGACGTAAGATGTTGTAACCAGGTGGGGTAACTTCATTGTCTGTAGTTATGGGTTTTAACCAAGTTTCTGTTAGACACAAAATATCAAAGGAGTAGAGTTCCAGGAGAGCATGGAGTTGTGTAATTTTGTTATTGATACTACGTGTGTTGAGATGAGCTATTAGTAGTGAGTTGGGTGTTTTTTTTAGTATATGGATGATAGAGGAGTTTGGGGTAATGAGTTGAGTAGTGGTGGAGGTGTTTGGTCTGGGATTTGGGTGAATATCTCCATCCTTTAGGGGGGGGAGGAGTAGTGTTAAATATCTAGTTTGAGTATATTTACTGAGAAGGAAAGGATGTCTTCTTGTATTTGGGAGGTAATATCTAATGTGGTTTGTCCTATGGTATTTGGGTGGTAGATAGCTGGGAGTGAAAGTTATATTGAAATGTTCAGTATGAGAGGGTAGAAAAGAAGGGGTCAATTGTTTGGTGGGGTACAGGATGTGTGACTGTGTTAGATGCTCATAGGAGATTAGCAGGTATGCTAGAGTTAGAGTAGGCAGAAGTGTGAGTATGAGTAAGCTTTGTAAGAGGAGTATGTTAGACGGTTTAGTTATTGCCATAGTAGTTATAAAAGTATTACTAAAGAGTAGATGTGAAGTAGTTCTTGTATGGAAAAGGTATAATGGTGGGAGGGATAGGAAGTGTTGGGGAAAAGCGTGGGAGAAATAGAGAAGAGTGGATAATGGGGATGAGATAGTTATTGGTGGAAAGGTGAGGGGGTGTGGTCTGATAGCTTTAAGAGTAGGACCCCTGGGGGTGGGTGGAATTTTGGGGTAGGGTGGGGAGCGGAGTGAGCCCGTAGGGCGAACGGAGCAGGTTGAGACAATTGGAGGAGAAACAGGAGAAGAAACAATCAGAAATACAGGTAACTATAGGTAAGTGAGGTAGGACGTGAGTAGGAGATGTTTAGAATGATACAGAAGCCAAAGGAATGAAAGTTAGAGGAGGGAAGAATACTGTTTCAGCACAAAGGTGAAGTAGGAAGATGAGCAGGTCAAGAACAGTACAGTATAGAACAGATTGCAGGGGTAGGACGGGAGAGAGGCAGTATAAAAGGATGGAATGAGGATGAGGATAGATAATAGGAAGAAATATATTGCATTTACAGAGGCAGGACAGAGTAGAGGGGTAGTGAAGGGAATAGTATAAGGGTGCCACCTAGTGGGCAGATCTAGTAAATGTAGGAAAGTGAGTGGGAGACCTGATTAGAGAAGAAATATGGAAGGTGAGATGTTAAGTAAGAGTAAGTTAGCATAATTAACAAGGTGTGCTGGCTGTAGGGCAGCTGGAAGGGTAAGGTTAAGGCTGCTGATACTCAAGCTTGTAGCGAACTATAGGGCCCTGATAAAAATAGTAGACAGAGGCCTATTGTGCAAATGGGACTAAGTCCATAACATACTTTCTTCCTTCCTTGATGGAGGGTGCAGAGAAAATGAGTCAAGTAGATGAGGCCACTGGAGATTGTAAGGGTTCTTGTATCACCTGGTAGGTTTTGGCTAGGGCAAGTTCAGGACAATGCTGAGCTGGGTACAGAGGCAAAGACGCTAGGGCAAGAGTAGACAGCAGCCAGGGACTTAAAAGAGTGAAGTTAGTAAAAGATGGCGCATCCCAGGATACTATCTGTCATCGATGTGCAGGGTACTAGCAACATAGCGAGATATTCTGGGCAAGTGTGTTTGTGTATGACACATGGGTTCAGAACATATTCCGGGTAATAGTAGGGTTGCATACTTTGTTCACCAGGCCTTTTGCCAGATGTAGGGGTATGGCTTGCCAACACGGTCCCTTGGTTGACTGACATCCGTACTCCTCATGAGGTGGACATTGTGACATATAATATGGACACCATATAGGAAACCTACATAATCCACTCCCAAAGATGTCCTGTGGTCAGACACTCACAGCCACCTCCACACATGCTCTGACAGTCAAACACACACCTGCCATGTCTTGGAATAGAACCCCTACCTAACTAGTGTATCACATTACAGCATTACTTATTTACAGCATGCGCTACAGAGATTACTGAGATACAGCAGTCCCAGAGGTGTATTACTAGGTGGGTGACAAGAGCAGGATTGCCAAAGGTGGTTATGTGAATTGTAAAGAGTGTGCATACTCTAAAAAGCATTGTTCTTGTCTCAGGCAGAGAGAGACGCACCCAAAAACACACACAATTGGCCTCTCTTGTAATAGAACCCTTACCTAACTAGTTTATCACACTACAGCAATACACAGTTACAGCACGTGCTACGGAGAATACTGGGTTACAGCAGTCCTAGATATGTATTTCTAGGTGGGTGACATCAGCAGGTTTGCCAAAGGTGGTCATGTGAATTGTAAAGAGTGCATACTCTAAAAGCATCATTTCTTTCACAGGCAGGCAGACACACACACACACACACACACACACACACACACACACACACACACACACACACACACACACACACACAGTTGACCTGTCTGGGATTAGAACACCTACCAAACTAGTTTAACACACTACTGCATTATGCAGTTAGATTACGCACCATGGAGATTACTGGGTTACAGCAGTCCCAGAGGTGTATTCGTAGGTGGGTGACATCAGCAGGATTGCCAAAGAAGGGCATTCCAAGTGTACTGCGAGTAGTACATGTCTGTTAACTGCGTGTACCCGCTGCTTACTATCACAAAAACACATTTACACCTGCTTACAACTGCTTAAAAGTGTCTTATGCAGTCCTAATTGACAGTATCAACAAGGCTTGTAGGTCTTGAACCCTGAGCCATGCACACTGAGGTCACTTGATGTACCACTAAGCCATCTGGGTTGTACACATGTTGCATGGAGTCTATAATGTACATCCTACTACAGGTATTCCACAGTACTGAAAACAAATGGGACAGGCCCTTTGTGTACATATGCACAGTACCCTTGAATGTACTGTACTCTGTGAAACAACAAAGACAAGTCTACATCTATACACCTACGGGATGTGTACACACACACACACACACACACACACACACACACACACACACACATATATATATATATATATATATATATATGTATATACATATACACAGACACAGCTATATATATATATATATATATATATATATATATATATATATATATATATATATATATATATACACACACATCTGAACACCCTTTGTGACACAGAAGGGTTCCAAAGGAACTGACATGTACACAAAACAGAAGCATCTCTTGTGTTATAACATTTAAATCATAAGCAGTTCACCAGAGAAGGGATGGTTGTTGTGTATGTGGAGTCTGGGGTGGGGAATAATGGCTAATGTAATCTACCCTGGGGATTGTGGAGTTAGGGTGGGGGAATGATGGATATGGACCTACACCCCAGCGACCACTTCTGTGTCACTGCTCAACAGTGGCACAGGAAAATAACATACCCAACTGTAGACGTGCTTGACAGTGTATTCTTTACCATTCCTAACTATGTAATACTTTGTAGACACCAGTCACCACAGATGGCTACCATGGTGTGCTAAAAGACATTACACATGTGTATGCCTGGCTACAGGGTAGTCACACACACAAACATGCACACACTTGCCAGTATTATGCATACATGTCTTGCCTATGTAAAGGTAACTAGTACAGTGGTATGCAGTTGGGGTATGTGCCACATAACACATACAATTACACTTACTCTGATTCCACTTCTGAGCTGGGTGACATCACAGGACCAATTACTTGCAGTGGGGAGGGGGGAAAGAGAGAGGTTTAGCAGTTGACAAGGATAAAGGCCAGTGCAAAATGAGGTATCTCTTTGGAATGCAGCAAAACCCGCTATCATGACAGGATGCAGACACAAATACACACACACAACCACTTGCTGACACACACACTTAGGCATTTGCTGAGACACACACACACACACACACACACACACACACACACACACACACACACACACACACACACACACACAGTTGCCAGTGGTGGGATCAGAACTCCTGCCTATCTACAGATCACTATTACAGTACTATGCAGTTACAAGATGCGCCACAGAGATTACACATTCCAAGGCAGTCAGACTGCCCTTCTAAGAGTGAGGACAACAACAGGGAGACTGACAGTCATGAAGTACATAGCTGTAGACCTGTGTGTTTAAAGTAGGTGTCCATTACAACCTGTATGCACAAACAAGACACATCATCTGCAGGTAGGCCTGAAATGTATAGTTGTAGCACAACAGGAGCCTGAACTGGAGTATGGCCATCTGTGGAATGGACAACTACTATCACTATACAGGGTTACAGTGGGCATGTTCATACACTTAGTAGCACAGGGCCATTTGGGATGCACTATGACTACAACTACACAAGGTTATACTAGGCATGCTCATACACTTAGTAACAAAGCACTTGTTGGATGCACTGACTCCAATTACACAAGGTGGCAGTGGGTACGCACATACACTTAGTAGCACAGGGCTGTTTGGGATGCACTCCGATTCTAACCACTGAAGGCTACAGTGTGCATGCTCAAACACTTACATGTACAGAACATGTTGTAATGGACTCCTATTGCAAACACACAGATTTACAGCTAGGTACATCTTACCTGTCAGTATATATGCACATCATACTCGTTTACTACCTGATACCTGTATGTGGCCGTAAATGATATATCTGTGTCTGTGCTGTGTGATACACATGCATACATGTACATGAAGTACTGACATATATATGTTACGTATACACATTCATGCATGTGTGGACATGAAAGACAATAGGTTAACTGGGTCACACAGGCTGATGCTACCTACAGCATGTGTCACACACCTTGCTGCCCTGAACGGCATACATTGATAGCAGGTTGTGGACAGTGGCATTATACGTGGAAGAGTGGCATGTGCAAGCATAATGTGTGATCCACCTTGTGTAATGGTACTGAGGTGCAGGTGTCAAGATGACCTTTCCCAGCTGTGTTAGTAGTTGTCATTATTAGCAGGACTGCTACCCTAAGTATATCTCACATTGGTCATATACACAAGTTCTGCTGTTGTCCATCACCTTACATGAGGCATTTGCTACCAAGCAGATTAATGCCAAGTGCAGTGATGTCATGGTATGAGTGGCAACTGCTAGACCAAAACAATGAGCCAATGTTCTGCTGTTATTATGAGGTTGTCCAGTGTCTGTCATTCCGGACTGTCATGACCGAATGACGAGACTTCAACACAGAGCACATGCATCCATGTTACATGTGTGTGTGGATAATACCTAGGTTGCATTTACCCATATAGCCACATTCCAAGGCAAATGTCCTACACCCAGAAGTAACACCCTGACACCTACATGACAATTGCATTGGATGCTTATGCTAACCAGTGCTAGATGTGTGGCTTTAGTAACCCATATGCTCAATGTAGAACATACAATAGGGAATACTGACATCTGTGCAGTGAGGAACACCTGGCTGAAGGCTCTGTAGTGCACAATTGCACTACCACCATATAACTCAGATCCAGACATGTGGGCCATAACAGTGGTATGGACCATTCCAGGTGGTGGTGGTGTACACATATTCATAAAGGCTACTCACATGTAAAGACCACTACTCTGATATAATGTTCCAAA
>NC_056744.1:1807147806-1807282806 GCF_019279795.1 Protopterus annectens
CATACACCACATGTTAACAGGCCATCTCTGACCTTTTTAGATCTGCCACTGATGCTTTGTGTTGGCCACCACCCCTATGTGTGAGGACATGAGCAGTAGGGTATGTTGACTGCATACTATGTTTGCCTGAGCCCTAGCTTGCATATCTCCCCCAAAGCAGTTCATGTCTGTTCAACATTATTCCACCTACCCCTAAGCTGAGTGTAGACATTGTGCATGTGGCTGTACACACATGTTTGACATGGCTGTCCCTACTTTGCAATGGTGCCACAGACAAGCACAGGTTTACAGTACACCAGCCTGCTGTGTGGCGTATGACCTTGCCAATCACATGTAGTATGACATGTCTTCTGCTGACATGTTGAATGACATGCATACATGTGTAACACAATGGTGTCCTTTCCAATCTACAGTACGGTAATGGTGTCCCAATGCAGGGACGTGTTATACTAACATGGGCCTTCAGCTGATGCAATGTCGTCTGTCCACCCTACAAATATGCAGGGACATACTGCACATTGAGCTGATGTGCATAGCCATTGCAGGGCATCATGTGGCTTCACAATTGCTATACAGTGTGAGCTACTGACACAGTTCATAGCCATGACTATGTTCACATACAATACATATCTAATGTGGAATGTGACCCACTTCACGGAGGTGTATACACACTAAATCCTAATGTGGAATGTGTGACACAGGTCACAGAAGGGTATACGGATGACACCCCTGCACATCTGCAACCATATTATTGATGCCTGGCAACTATGCCCACACATGGCTAACTTAGCAGTACTCTATGTCCCACATGCCATCTGTGTACCTCACACACATGAGAAGCAGGCATGACAGTCATGTCTGACACCAGCAAGGTGAATGAACTGTATCTGTGGCTTGATGTGGATGTATGTGTATGTTGTGCAACACATGTATGTATTTGGATACTGTATAGGTGAATGCTTCCATGTCGTGACAAACTCAAGATGTTCAAGACATGTTATGTGGTGGTTTCATGTTATGCCTACACAAGCTGTGCACAGGCCTGTATGATGTTTAGTGTTTCACATCTGCAATATAACCATTACCCAAAGGCCATAGTTGTATTGTGTTGAGCCAATGTACAACAGGGTGTACACACATGTACATCACTTCTACTGTGTGTGTTGCTTCATGTCTCTGGCCATCCTCCATGGCCATGTGTACACATATTCAGTCCAATGGTTGTGATGGCCATTTTATTTCACATGTCAGTGTTATCCCATATGACATAGGCCCATAGATGTCATATGCTCCACCGAGGACAGGGTTATGCAGACAAAGGGTGGTAGGTATGAGATGTGAGGCATGTTTTGCAGAATAGTTGAGCAGTGTTGCAGTCAGCCCACTACATGTCATGGACATGTCAGATAGCACATGATATTGTGTGACATTCATAGCAAGGGTATACTCCACAAGGGTGTATCCTGTGGGCCAGTCATACTCCAGCTCCAACACATTTAGAGTGTGTGCACACATATGCTCTCTGTACAGAACTGTTCGTATTCCCAACATGTGTAATGCTGATATGTAGTACCTGTCCCTACAGTGGAACACACCTCCACCATTGTATTCACTGTTGTCCACACATCTGGCAATGACAGTTTGGAAGGTTTAGTGTAGGTGTATCATATAGTCTTCAATTGTTTCACATGGGTAAACACTGTGATGCATTGCAGGTCTGACCAGAGTCCATTAACAGGACCACCATACATTATGTGTACGTGTGTTATGGCTGATAGCATGCAATTAATAAGTTCCGTGCATTATCAAGCCTGGTAAATAATAACAATCTCACCTGGCACAGGCTGCTGTCACTGCAAAATGCCAGAGGTACCTAAACAGGAGTGTCACAGCAGTAAGATCATTATCTACACCTGTGTGATAGCTACAGGGTGCAATGTCCGTGTTAGCACATAAGCCTGTACAATACACTAACTATACTATGGAGTATGCACATCTGTGCATACATAGAGTATCAGACTATAGTTTGTGGCATGTATGCATACATGCCTTGCATATGATGTTACATTACATATTGTACAGTAACTCATGTAACTATGTGAAATATAGTTGTGTTTTATGTGCAGTAGTAACTTACCAGGCAACTCCAGGTGTGGTGGTTGAGAGACACCCACCTCCAAAATACCAGCTAAAGCTTGTGGATGGAGGTCTGCAGGTATCCGCAGGTTGGCCAGTAGCTCCTCAGTACATGTGAGTGGGGGCTGGGTCAGTGGCCCCCCACCTGTTGCACCTTGTTCCCTGGCGATTGCATTAGCACACTGTTTTGCCCATCTTATCAGGTCAGTGCACTGTCAGCACACCAGCTGATAGGTGCGATTGTGACAGCCAACATCATTTACCCTCCTGCAGAGTTCCTCCCACAGGGCATCCCTCTGCTGTGCATCTTGTGGCACATGGCTGAAGAGCGTTGTGTGGTTGTCGAGGAGGTATGGGATGAGGACCTCATCCTCCAAGTGGCTGTACATCGGCAGTCTGCTACGTGGCATACCTGGAAGACATAATGACGGAGACAGGTCACAGTAACTCACATAGAAGTACAGCAGTACAGCTGAACATACATGTGTATCACATTTATTAAGATTACAAATACATATTTGCAAATCTACATGACACTAACACCACTGACATGTATAAGTCACACACACTTGACACCTACTGGTGATGTGATGTTATCGCCATATATGTGTGTGTCATGTGATGACATTGCTCATACACCATGTGGATGTTGTCTTGACGTGGGCATGTCTGTTTGCCTGTACTGGTGTCTTTACCTATCAGCACATGCCTGGATGTGTTCACATTAATGCAATCAACCTTAATGCTGTGCATATGTCATATATATAGTCATACATAGCCGTTAGGAACATGACCTGTGACCCTGCAGACTTGCAAGCATATATGTGTTTTGCCATATACATCTACATGGCACTGTATAGCTGTGTAGCATCCTGCCATGTATTGCCTGTGTTGCACATGTGTAACACATGGGACAATAGCTATCCTGATGGTATTTGCAGGGTTGGATATCAACTATAGCATGTATGGCCATAGTGATCTAATAGGCTATATTCCCTGGGCCATTTATGAGCCTAGGCAGACAGGTTACCTAGCTGTAGGCAACAGACAGGTAAGTTTCAGTGGCCAGCTCAAGCAGTGTCACAGAACTGATACACATGGTTATTGATATATTTGGCATGTGGTCATCACACCATGTCACAGAGAGGGGCGATGTGCAGCTTCGCTGGACAGGGATGCATAGTATGGCAAGAGTATGTTAAGTGTATGGGACAGAGATCTGTCAGGCATGTTGTGATCCTTGTACTAGAAAGGTGGATGTACATGATGTGTGTGTTTATCTGGGATCAGGATGTGTTAAGTGTAGCATGTCCAACACCTCTGGGTTGGACATGGCTTTATTCAGGGTAGGCTGCATGCTACATAGTGCAGCTAGGGATTGGGAAGGGCAGTGTAGGCCATCTACACATGGGCAATAACCCTTAAAGGAAATATGTGATCTATTATGGGTCACATGGGTGTTGAGTAAGGCTGAGCAGTTATCTCTATATTCCTGGATGGCACCCTGTCATGATTAGGGGTGCCACATATGACTACCTGTCTTTTGTGGTGAAGTAACTATCAAAGAAAAGTACTGTCCAGCTGCATCCCATACACACAGTTGCCATTATGTTGACCGCTGCCTAGGTGGTAGTTAATGGGTACAGGGTTTGCAACATAGGGGATGACAATGCAATACTTAGCTGTCAGATTGTGGCCGTACATCACACACCACACATCTGACACACTAAGGCCCTTCTGTATGTTGAATGCAGCACACATTGAGTTGGCTATTGCTTCTAGTTCATAGTCATTTTCAAACATCAATAGGCTGTTGCCTTCTGTGTTAGTCTGTGTGGTATAGATAACAAAGAGGGGGAGTACCAGGAATGACCCCTGTATTACTGAGGCTGGCGCTGGTTTGATGTGTGTGTATTAGTCAGACACCTTCTGTAGTGTTGGTTCTGCCAGCAGTCCAATTGCCAACCACTCCTGTGACATAGGAATATACACCTAGTTTACTGAGTGTAGCTGGAACACAGTATGGGTGATGGTGTCCTATGACTTGGCAAGGTCATGATATGCAGTGTGAATCAACCCTACTGTCAAGTACATCTGTACCAAGTACATCAAATACATTTATCATGGTTCATGGCCATACAGACCAGACTCAGCAGGGTAGTTGTGCACTATGTCCCATTATCAATGGTGTCTCCCCCTTTGTGGGGTGTGATAACTGTTGCTGTGCACCATTCGGTGTGTACAAAGTGTGACATGGAGCTATGATTGAACATGATGTGTATGTGGATAGCTGAATGTTCTTACATTTGTGTAGGATACACCCTGGGATGTTGACAGGTCCCATGAAAGCTGTATGTATGGCTTTAGAAAGTGCAGCTTGTACCTGCATAGTCGTTAGTACAGGGGCCATGTAGTGTACATGGATATATTACTAAGTGTACCTGTTGGGGGGTGGGAATGGGTTTAAGTTCTTCTAGACCCTATCTGGATGAATGGGTGCTATTTCTGTAGGTGCAGTACTTCCCATGCCATAGTGCTGTGCAGCATGGCAGGTCTTGTCATTGCCATTATGATTAATGACACAGCTATAGAACACTCTGTGCTTCGCCTCATAATATGTGGCTGATTAGTTTTGCAGTAGCTTTGCGTGGTTTTATATGGTGTATCTGCATCTTACCTAGGCTGACCAGGGATCAACTACACTCATGTGTGTTCACTACTGCAACAGTTACTACCTTCTGTGGTACAGTTTAAAGCATGGTACCAACAGTTTGCCTTCTTGTTTGTGTTGGGTTAAATCCTGGTTCTGTTTCAATGGCACAGTCACTGCACATATGTGACTGCTTAAGATTCATTTGTGAAGGATTCAGCATTTGCACATGAATTGTCCATCTCCATGGGTGCCATGACACTCACCACTCTGCTCTTAGGAAACATAACATTGGCATTGGAGACTAACTATGTGTAGCATACTGTTAGCCCTATTTTTGTGATTACTGTGATCCAGGTCAGTGGGGTCAATGGAATCCAACATGCATTGAGCGCAGGTGTTGGTACATGAGGAGTCTTCCCAGTTCATAATGAAATAGTTAAGAGTAGCTATTATTATGGTTCTGTCTCAGACCTAATCTTCCCCATTACAGCACATTATCACAGTTGGGAAGTCCGTGGCCTGGTGGGTGATGTGCCTCAACGTGCTTTTTGAATCCCACTTTGGCACAAAGGTAGTTGCTCAGCATAATGCATCTGAAGTTATGCAAGTGCAACTAGCGTGGGGGTGTACATATCCTTCAGGAATATGGACACACCTGTGGCCCGTGTGTTCCAATAAAGGATAATGGACAAGAGGTGAGGTATGTGTTATAACATGGTCATGCAGGGGTGCTCTTCGGCGTGGGGGTGTACATATCCTTCAGGAATATGGACACACCTGCGGCCCATGTGTTCCAATAAAGGATAATGGACAAGAGGTGAGGTATGTGTTGTAACATGGTCATGCAGGTGTGCTCTCCAGAGCATTGAAACATGTCTTAGCTACTGCAAAGATATGTTCTCCATGTTAGGGATTGATATGTGTGTCTGTATAGCGTTTCTGACATGTTTCATTGTGTAGCGAGACCCGCAGTTTATTTCTTGGCTGTCCCTGTAACAGCAGTGGACCCTCACTTGAACCGTGCATGATGAAGGCACTATAGGGGAAGCATGAGCCCTAGGCAGTATCCAGATTCCCAGGGGTGACAGGTGCAGGCCCTGTCTGGCAAAGCATCATGGTCTGTCAACCATGTTATCCCAGGATGACAGATACTGGATACCCTTTGACATGCACCACTACACTAGACAATTGTGGAGTACAATCCTTTTGTCCCTGTACTGCAGTATCATTCTGGCCAATGGCAGAATGCTACCCAGGCCTTGGGACATACCTGCACGGGCTACAAGACCTAACAGTTCCTACATGTGTTTCCATGCAGTCGAGGCTACTGCATCAAAGGTCCTGGACAACAACAAGGAATATGCCAGAGCCATGTGTATAGTTCAAAAGGTGGTGTGAGTATGTGGCTAATCATGGCAGACAGGCAGCTGACAGTATGTATGCCCTCGTATAGGTCGGTGTGTAGCACTACCTTACATATAGTATGTGCAGGCGGCTGTTAGGTTGGCAATGAGATGTTGGGCTACACAAACCTGGTAGTTCAACTGGTGTGACTGTACTCTCAATATCCACTCTATGTAGGTATGCACATAGCCATTTGGCCCAGCCCTGTAACAAGGGTCACTACACATTTGCATAACGTGTACACATGCACAGCTGTTATTGCTTGCAAATGATAGTAGAGTGGTGGATATTACATGTGTTATGTGCAAGGATAGTTACCTGGCTCTTCCAATTATCTTTGCTATCATGCTGCTAACCTGTCAGATGAATACTAATGCTATGTATCCTGTCACTGTGTATTGTAATTGCCAATAACATAACTACTGTTTGCATAACATAACAGAAGTGCTATGTAGAACAGAATACAGATCTGCCGAGAATACTGTACATTACACAGTTATTGGCACAATATCCCACAATGCACACCATATTTCCACTGTAAGCCCACCTTTAACATGTTAATCTTACTTATACACCTATACATATGTTGACTATTACAATATATCGACATATACTATCCCCTGTTATAACACATACTTGTTGGACCAATCCTGACACTGACAGTGGCTGGAAGCGAATTGGTGGGTTCCAAGCCCATATTTTCCCTTGTGGTGTATGCAGAATGTGCCGTGTGACCTACTGCAGTACACACATAGAATACTACAAGCATTACTACTGCTCAACAATCCATCGCTACAATATAGCTATTTCCACTATATGCATTGATTACACTGTAATTCTTGCAGTACAGGTACTACATACTACATGTTATACATACCTTTTTGGTAATCAGAGGTGTTATTAACTAGTATAATACTCATTTTCGGTTCATTTTTCAGTGTTTTGTACCATCCTACAGGTAGATAAAGATGGTTTGAATGTGTAACAAGGCAACCTTTTATAGTTACAGATCAGTAACATGTTCTATCCTGATGACCAATTGGTGTTCCTAAGTAGCTAATTAAATGCACATCAGCTGTGCTGCTACTGCCTTAGCCAATACCATGGCAACAGTGGAGTATAACTGAGTACTCCACTTGGGCATTGTCCCTTTGCCTTACTTGTGAGAAAGACAGCGTGGAAGTGTTGTTTGGAATCTATTGCAACAGCTGTATGTAGACAAACAGTAATATATTGTGTGTAATGCCTGGAGGAGTTGGTCTAAATGTGAGTACTGCTGTTATATTTCTGAACATTGCTACTTGTGCAGGTTTGTCTGTACCTAATACTTCTGCATATGTTTCAGTCTGGCCATGTTGTTTGACCAACTCAAGGCTGCATAGCTATGCATATAATGTTAGCGGGTTTACAGTGTGCTTATCAGACATATTTAGTTTGGTGTTACTGTGTATCATACTGTGCTGATAATCAGTACTCGGTAACACTTCCTGGTGTACGAAACTTTCAACCCTCTGAAATGGGTTTAGTTCATACAAACCCTGTTACATTAGCAGCTGTTCAATTGTATAACGGCAACTATTTCACATAGGGCCATGTTAGTGTGTCTGTGTCCAGGTATGTTAAGGTTTCAGCAGATGTTGTACAGTAGTTAAATAATTGGTTATGGTATGACAGTATGTATTGATGTAAGTATTTTGGTTGTGGGGTAGATGGTGGGTGTACATAGTACATGCAGGTGTGTAGGAACTCCTTTTATACAATGTGTACATGTGTGTGGGTGTTTTTTCCCTATGTGAACACCTATCCCTTAGTGGACTAATACTATGGTAATTGCAGGCTGATTCATTAAGGCACTATTAAATGCTTCCTGTATGGCATGCAGGTACTGTTAGTCCTTGAATCCTTTTGGCAATACATCAGAATGTAATAAAATTTTGCAAAATGAAAGCTGTTATTTGCAGTCATTGCAGTTGTGTTGGTGACTGTGTCCTTAGAACATATTTGTAATAGTGTATTGGCATATACTCTTCACATGTTATGTTCATATTGTTTGGGGGGGTGGAATGTGTGATTGCTATGGTCCATGTTATACTCAGATATGACCACTTCGGATGCTGTCTACAGACATGTATGTATGTGTATATACACACACACACACACACACACACACATATATATATATATATATATATATATATATATATATATATATATATTTATATATGGATCTACTTCATTTGCCCTAATTTCAGTCAAATGGTCTCGGGCAAATGGGTGTCGGTCAATCGTAAGTTAGGGAAAATTAAGTAGACCTATATATATATATATATATATATATATATATATATATTTATATGTGTATATGTGTATATATATATACATATATATATATATATATATATATATATATATATATATATATATATATATATATATATATATATATTATTGCATATGTTTATCTGTACCTCCATAGATGTGTAGATGTTTTTAACCTATCTATATATCTACATATATATGTAGACGTGTATATATCAACATGTCTCTATGTATCTCTCTCTATCTATCTATCTATCTATATATATATATATATATATATATATATATATATATATATATATATATATATATATATATATGAGCATACTCCTTTAGTTGGGTACATGGCAGATTGTCCTATTTCAACACATTCCTCCCTTTTGTGTTTTAACCTGTCTGCATACACAGCTGGGATAGGTACATCCCAGGTAGCTTAGTGTTAGGTTACTCTGAGGATGGAGTACATGGTTGAGGGTTCTACTCCTGGAAGGTGTTATTATTTTACCTCTCAGAGTAGGCACTGGTTGGGAAAGTGTGACTAACGCACATTTACGCAGTTGTGAGCAGGTTTGCCTGTGGTTTGCGCGACGTTAAGCAAGGGTTAATCGTATAAAGTGCTTTTCCATTTACCATGTTCCAGTGCCACTTACCATCACGCAAACACATGGAAACCTGCTTACAACTGCTTAAGAGTGCTTTAATCCATCTGCATCCAACAGCCCCTATTCTGGCCTTCAAAATAACCTAACAGCCCTTGCAGGACTTGAACCCAGGACCATGAACACCACAGTCACTGAATTTACCACTAAGGCATCTGAGATATGTACAAATGTTATGGTGTTTAGAATATACATTGTACTACAGACATTCCTCACTACTGAAAACAAATGTGACAGTCAGTTGGTGTACATATGTCTGATACATGTTAATGTTCATATGTTTGTGAAATTAGGTGTTGTAATGTGACATGACAGGGTGTATTATGAATGAGAAAGGTTCTTGCTTTGTGTTCTTTTTATATTGTCCCCATACTCCCTGTATGCCCCTCCAGTTCACTTATTGGACATCCGACCCAGGCCCTCCTTGATGCATGATTGCATTACCTATCATTCCTCCCCCACCCCAATCTTCACATACACAACAACTACCCTTTCTATGGTGAATTAGGTTAATATTAATTGTTATAATACCAGAGCTGCATGTGTTTTGTGTACACTCCAATTCCTTCTGTGTTCATAGATGTTTATATATATGGCTATTGATATATATATATATATATATATATATATATATATATATATATATATATATATATATGTGTGCAGACATCACTGACATATATATATATATATATATATATATATATATATATATATATATATATATATATCATATTAGTTTGTAACAGTAATACATATGTAGACTGGAATGTGTTGGTTCACAAACTACAGTACATTACAATGTACTGTACATATGTACACAAAGTGACTGTCCCATTTGTGATCATTATAGTGAAATGCATATGGTATAATGTGTAGTCTCAAAACCATGAAACATGTATACACCTTGGATGGCTTAGTGGTAAGTCCTATGACTATAGTGTTCATGGTCCTCGGTTCGACACCTACAATGCTTTACAAATGTTTTTTACTGCAGAATAAGGCTCATTTAAACAGTTGTAAGCATGTTTAAAAGTGTTTGTGTGACATTATAGCAGCAGTTAAACACAGTTAAACAAACTTTGTAACACATAACCTGTGCACGCAAACATGGCCACACCCGCTAACTACTCCGGATATATACATGTCAGTGACGTAACATCTCACTATGTGCTGACATAGCATTACATTCTCTGTTGACTGTACTCGCCAGCACACATGGGTTTATATGGGTGTTTCGAATGTTTATTATACAGACGATTACTACCTATATATGCAAGCTGTGGTTAAGGTATACTTTTGCACATGATAAACATCCCTGCCTTTATCGGGATTGTAACCGTGAATGTACAGATACTATGCAGATGCTGTAACCATTACACTGTTAACATCAACATTGATTCCGCCTATTTTTTATTTAGATGATTTCTATGTGTAAGCTAGGCTAAGCAAAGGGCGGAGGCCCCCAAACTCACTGAGCTTCATGTACTCATTAAATAACAGCATATAACAAATGTACTGTGAGACAATACATTACATTCCTAACTACATTAGGCATAGCCCCTCACTGACACACTTCAAGGGAAATCTTGTTGTGTGAATGGGTAACAGACTATACACCCCTGGTATCATGTGTCCCAGAACCATACAGCCAGGGGGTGGGTGAGCCTGTCCAGTTTGATAGCTGCAAGACCTGTTGGGGGAATTGAATGGTGTTGAATTGTCACATTAACATACCCTCTTTAGATCACTAAGTGCCCCTATCACCCTCCACAACCCCAGTCTTCAACAGCTTCCAGCAACTCTGCCTGGAATTGCTTCATTGGCTATGCTTGACAGAGGCTCAGTTACTTCATTAATGGTGCGGGAAAAGCCATCACACTGTAGCTATGCTTCTAGTTGCCCTTGGGCAGATAGGTAGTAGGCTATCTGTGAACCTCTAATGTGCAGGCCATCACAGTCATAATATGTGAATAAACAGACCTTCAGGTCACAATATACAGTGAGAAATCACCATGTAGTCAGGAAACAGTTGAGTACAGCAAGAACATACAGAACACTGATACTTAGTCACTCTAAAAGCCTATCTTGGAAGCTAGAAGACATGTATAAGTTTAAGGCTTTCTATTGCTTACCAGTAGGTTACCTACAGGGGAGATGAAAAACGAGCACAGATGGGGAACATGCATGCAATGATACCATACCGGCCTATGTGTCAGCCTTACGCTTTGGAATACTGGCCAAGGTTATTGGCGCCCCCAGGGTGCCTTATTTAGGAGAGTCTTGAAGGTGAATACCAGCTCCGTAAACAGCACAATAGCAGATTCAATGAGGATTATGCAACTCAACACCAGGGGTTGTGATCACAACATGCATGCACTCACAGCACTCCTCAGGATGGACAACATCAACATCTGTGCATTAACTGAAATCTGTGTTAAGGCTCCTGAGAGCACACCAGCACTACCAGGCTACAACCCATACCACACATTTCAGCCACAGAACATGGACTGACAGACATGGAGGGGGTATATCCATATTCATCAAGGATACCTACACCTCCAGGTTAGTGGGGCAGCATGATATCTCTGTGATTATCCATGTGCAGCTAACATCAGCCACAACTGCAATGTAAATTTTGGCCTGCTACGGCTCATCCTCCATGACCCAGGACCTCCACTCCACCTACCTGGAGACAGTGGAGAACATGACATTCCTAACGCACAACCTGGCATTGGTCAATGTCAACTACCATACCATTAACTGGAAACATACTCCAGTACTCACTTCCAGGCCCAGCGCTTCCTGGAATTTATCACCTCATATCCCCCACCCACGGATACCACAGTGTATACATTTCCTACAGCTAAATTTACACTACTAGTAACAGGGGTGGGGGGTTTCACAGCCCCCATGCTAAGGGGAAACACTGCTCAAGATACAGACAGATTTACAAATGCAGTCTATAAGCACCGACATGGATGCATGGATTGTGCCATCACTGGTAAACCAAGACTCACTATTAGACAAGGTCTGGTGGACCTCTGCAATAAACAGGCTATACTACAGAAGTAGGACAGTGTTACAGACACACAGCAAATCTCACGAAGGGCTAACATCTGTGACCACTATTAGTATGATACATAGGTCCCTCATGACATCATCCAAGGCTAACATCAGCAGGAGAATACGCAAGGACTCTAAAGATAGCCACAAAGCCTTCTTTGGCTATGTCAAGGATCTATGTGATGACACACAGATTTGCACTGTGCCGGTGAAATATAGCACAAAATATGCTGACCCTACTGATATTGCCAACATCCTTGCAGATATATTCAGTGCATACTTCACCCCCTAAAGAGCCCACAACACAACCCAAAAGGTACAGTATCCCAACCTTTAGAGACACACAGGTGGAAATGGCCCTCTCTAACAGCAGAACACAGCATCAATGGAGGCAGATGTTGACCCAGACTGCATCTTGCAAACTGTGCAAGACAACCTGCCCCCACCTAATTAAGCATTCCTACCTCAGCCTCTCCACAGGCTACATGCCCATACAATGGTGCGTGGCAATGGTTATTCCACTCCATCAAGGTGGAATCACAACTGACCATGGTAACTACCACCCCATAAGCCTGACTAGTCTGGTCTGCAATGGTATGGTTCGCATCCTCATGGCATTCATTAAGAATGACATTGGTAACCTCTGAACACGTGACCCAACCCAAGTCAGCTTGGTTGAGTGCAGTTCATGCCTACTGAACCTGTTTGACGTCTTTCATACAGTCACCAAGTCGTTAGATGATGGGGGAGGTGGTTCACACATACTACCTGGACCTCGCCAAGGCTTTTGACACCATGCCTCACTCAGGTATTATTGATAAACACACCAGCCTGTACATTCACCCATACATCACAGGTTGGGTTGCCAATGGACTTACACACAGAACTCACATGGTATGACTAGCGGTTTCCAGGTCCAACTCTTGACCAGTCATGACTGGTGTCCCACAGGACTCAGTCCTGGGAGCCCTACTGTTTGGCATATATGTCTCAGAGGTACAAGCAAACACAGGTGAACTACAGCAGACCAAGTTTGGCAATGACTGCGAACTGGGAGCCATGACTGATAGTTCAGCTGACACAGACATCCCTCAAGGGGCCTTACAGAGAATGTCACAGGGTACCAATGACATGGCCTCCAGCCAAGTGCTACTAAATGCATGGTCATTCCATTGTGGAATTGGCACCCACATATTAACATATAAGTGGCAGCCACTTTAATGCAGATGAGGTAATGGGGTATCTGGGGACTAAAGTAGATAGTGATCTCCCCTTTGACAATCATATCTCCACAGTAGTTAGGACATCCTTCTATGTAAGCCATCTGATTACTAAATGATTCCCATCTAGACATATTGGGGTTATAGTGCCCCTTTACTCATCACTCATCAGTCCCATCATGGGGTATAATAACCCATGTGGGATGTACCTCAGAAGACACTTCCAACATCTGGGGGGTCCACGAATGTACCTCACCAAGGGGAATACTGGCCTACAACATATGGCCTATGCAGCCAGAGTGAATAAACTCCTGCTTTACTCAGTGGCATCTCATTTACCCAGAGATGATCTCCGCTGGCCAACACAGCCATGTTGAACTCAGGCTTGATGAATATGCTCCACCTATGGGAATCCATGTCACAGTAAGACACACACTGTAATGAGCTGAACCATGCCACAACAATAATTGGAAGATGCTGGAGGGATAGCTTCCTGTCAGAGACACTCCCCATACTTTGGAACAACATCCCTAACTACATTATACAGAGCCCCTCACTAACACTGTGTAAGAGAAACCTTGAAGGATGGATGGGGAACAGTAGATGCACCCCAGGAATCCTGCCATTGGCTCTGTTCCACAGAGGGACAGTTAATGAATCAATGGGGTGGCAAAAACTGACACATTTTGGCTGGGCTTATGAATGGCCTCTGGCAGTTGGTCAAGTACCTACCTTTGAATCTATACATACAGTATCTGCATATGCTGATAGCTTAATTTACTGTTCAGGTGTTGACTTAACTTGTGCCAATGGCTGTTGTGTGTGTGCAATAGTTGAGGGCTGCCTATGTTGGATGCACACAGTAGACTGCCTATATATGACAATTTACAGGTAGTCTTGTGTGTGTGCCATCCATTTTTACTGTGTGTGCAGGTGGAGAAAGTTGTCAGTCCCTAGGTGCCTACACTGTCAGTGTGTGTGCTATACGTTCCCTCTTTGCCAAGGCATGGGCATACTGGGCATGTCTCTGTCTGCCTACTGGGGCTGGCGCAGGGTGTTCATGGTCTGAGTACCTCTGTGCCTGTGGGGCCCTTGGCAATGGTGGTGGGCTGTGAGGGCCTTCACCATTCTGTCCCTGCTGCAGCTGTTTCCACAGGACCTTATTGTGTAGCATGGCACACACTACGAAGATGTGGGCACATGTGCCTGGAGAGTACTGCAAGGCTCCATCAGATATGTCCAAGCAACGGAACTGTGATTTCAGCATTCCAAAAAAACACACTCTATGATGATTCTGGTTTGTGCATGTGCCTCATTATGACATTCCTGCATGCATGTGTGTGCATTTCTGATGGGAGTCATCATCCACGGTTCCAGTGCATAGCCAGCATCCCCCACCAGGTGGCCATTTGGGATGTCCCCCCTGGCAAATAACCAATACAGCTGTGAGGCATGCCAGATGTGGGAGTCATGATAGCTTCCAAGGCTGCCAGCACACACATCCATGATAATGCCCAGGACATTGCACATGACCTGGCAGTTGATGGAGGGATATCCCCTGCAGTTTATGTAGCGCCTACCCTGCTCACTGGGTGGTGATTTGATGTGTATGTGTGTGCAGTCTATTGCACCCAGTACCTCCGGGTATTCTGCCACATGGTGGAAGAGATGCATATTGCTGGCCAACTCCTCCTGCATTCTGGGGAAGTATATGTGCTCATTGGCATGTGGTAACATGGCATCCAGGAACTGGTGTAGTACCCTGGATGCTGATGCCTGTGAGATCCCCACGATATCCCCAGTTGGTCTTTGAAAGGTACCTGTAGCTAGTATTTACAGGCTTACACATACCTTCGTATCCACTAGGATGGGTTCTCCTCTGTTTGTACTGGCTCTGAGGCGTGGCTGGCACAGCTCCACAAGTTGCTGTAGGATGTCCCTGTCCACCCTGTAATGCTGTACTATCTCCAGATCATGTAGCCCCTGGTAGGTTAACCTGGGTCTGAACATTCTCCTCCTCCTCTGGTGCCTGAGGTGGTCGTGTGCATTATCCGCCACACCACCTTCAGTCTCCAACACATGCTGGTGGATCAAAACTATGGCAGCCCCTAACATGTACATAATAAAAGTTCCCCATCTGTATACACCACTGGTGCAGAGTGTATGGGAATACACAAATGTGTGTGAGGTGCTTTCACACTTTATAGTATTGTGCTATGGATGCTGCTGATGTAAATGGGTGTGTATGAGCTATTCCAGCTGCAGCGTGTCTTAATTATGGGTTTTGCAATGAGTACTGCAAGTGTGGGGCCTTTACTGTGGAGATCTACTTGCCTGCCTTGATTAATCTGTTGCCCTTTAATTCACTTTTAGACCTGGATCCCCTCCCATTATCAGGCATGCATCCACCTGTCTTCTTTCTTGTTTTGTACTTTCCCTACCCAGTCATGGCAAAATGTGCCTTGTAGCTGATATACTGCATATCGGCTTTGTTCTGCTTTGACACTTTGCTGTTTTCTTTGCAGTACAGCCCCTCCCCTTTCCTGTTCTGCAGGTAGCTGCTTGCAGCCTTGTTAGCTTTGTCAATGGCCCACTGTAGGCTCCTAGGTGTTAATTAGTCATTTGTACTCCAATTTCCCTGCTGCAGCATTTCCTTATTTCTTTCCTATATCCTTCCTGTTTCAGCTGCAGTGCACGCCACACATACCCGTTTACCGGGTTTACACGCGTTTTCATCTCCGTTCACATGCATACTCGGTTACCTTGTGTACTCTCAGCTAAGCATAGCTATGGCCAATTTGACACACCCCTATCCTGCAGCTTTGCCTAGCTAGGGGCAGACCGGTTTAGCAATGCTCCAATGTGCTTACAACAATGGCAACACACCCCTCTCTTGATGTCATCTTTATCTCAAGGGCACACCTCAGTGTTATAACGCTACGCTGTGAGGTGCAGCCTTACACCAGCAGGGAATCTGTGATTCATTAATACTCCTCTCATTTGCATGGCATTGCCTACTAATTCCTAGTTACTGCGCATAACACGTCACTGCTCCTTAGCAACCCTTGCGCCATGAGTATGGTGTAGCATGCCTGCCATTGACTATTATGGGGAAATCATGATATGTGTTTCACTGTGGTTTTATTCTATATTTTTATATATTCCTTGCGATCCCCTTTGCGCACTGCTGCCCTGCACTTCCACATCATGATAGTGTGACTCTATATATATATATATATATATATATATATATATATATATATATATATATGGTTCTACCTCACATAAACGAAACACCACAACACCGACAACGCAATCACCGACACCACATAACCGACAGTACAAAAACACGAAATCCCACATGCCCGACAACGAAATAACCGACGGTACACAAACACGAAACCTCATACACTTCACACACCACAATCAACAACCAAAACACATTCCCGTCCAAAACCACATACACAACACAAGCACAAAATCCCTACAAACCCACACTAAACCATACATACACAACTACCTACAACCCTGACCCAAACCCTAACCCTAAGGTCCGTCACTACCAAGACACTTACCTGACCCGCTCCCTAACCCTAACTCACTTATCCCACCCCTAACCCAAACACAATCACTACCGCAGACTTACCTGACCCGCTCCCTAACCCTAACTCACTTAACCCGCCCCGATCCCCACTTACCTTACTCCCTAACGTCACTACCGCATACTTACACAGCCTTTTCCCATTTCGCATCCTCGGCGTGTGCTTTCATCCGTCGGGTCGGTCTTCTGCTTGTCGATCTTCTAGGTCCCGTCGCGTCGGTCTTCTGCGCTGTCGATCTTCTGGGGCTCGCGATTTCCCTGTCGATGTTCCGGCGTGTCGTTGAAGTGAGGTAGAACCATGTATATATATATATATATATATATATATATATATATATATATATATATTAAATGTTAATTTTATATTTTGTAAATTTTTTTTATGCCAATGGCTATATATTTAGCCATTGGCATATATTAACAATATAATACATGTGTTTGGTCGGCTGTCATGGCTCCGATTTTATGTTTGCAAAAATGTAAACCGTTTTCTATGGTTTACATTTCTGCATGCTTACACTACGCCTGCACCACTTCCCGAATTGCTACATACCTTCATTTGCATGCTACACTGCTGCACATGGGGTAATTAGCATACAAGGCTCGGGAGTTTTGCGGGTGTAGCGTACGCAGGTAGTGCACGTGGAAACAGCTTGTACCTGACGTGCTCGGTGGCCATCTTTGGTGTTAGAATGCCGATGCTACGCCTGCACCTGGCGCAAGCTTCATGAATCCCAGGGAGTGTCTCAATATTGTCCTGTAGTCCCTAGAGAAAATTCCAAAAGCTGTGCAGTTTTATTCAATTCCTAAATAAACGTTTCCACATTTGCCTCAGTCCATTTCCCAATAAAAATAATTAACAAATCTTTTATATAATGCAGTTTTGGAAAAAAATAAGGAACTTTAGTAAGAAATGTGAGTACTCACTACCCTAGAACTAACTTAGAAAAAGAGGGGGCCACAGTGGTTCTCTCTGCAACTCCACACAATTGCCTGTAATATTTGTAATTAAAAAATTAAATAATTTTCATTAATAATAGTTCTAGTAACATGAATAATAAATCAGCAAATTAAATAATGCGTGAAAGTAGGAAAAAACATCCTCAAATATTCAAGACATTCAGTTACAGAAATACTAGTAAAAGAGACTTGATATCCAAGGTGAACCTCATATTTTCATCCTCAGTAAAACGATACTCTCTTAATTTGTCCAGAAATCCCAAGAGTCGTTCAGGTAACTAGGGGATTGAAAATGGTATCAAAGAATATATAAATCCCGTTATTACATTACCAATAGCCGACACAGACTGCAAGGAGGCAAAACTCCAGCGGTATGATCTTTGGGAAGTCCAGACATGATACCAGTTCTGGAATATTCAACATGTAAAAACTGGCAAAGAGTATTATGAATGTAACCTTACGATATTATATCGTTAAGTACAGAATAAATATACATATAGCTATTGAAAATATAATATTAAAGAACTTCTTTATATTCCTTGATACTCAATAGTGTACTACTGTTTAATATAATCACTGTGTTGCATAATAACAACAACCCCCCACCATTCTTTGCTTTCATAAATCTTAACCCTTCTGTTCTTAAATCTAGTAAAGCTAATCTTTGCCTTGCATTAAGATTATAAAATGTATTAGTTTTAGCATCAGAAACATTGATTGCAGTCCTTTCAAATGCATCCTGAAAAGCTTGCAAGGTGAAAATAGGTTCATAGGTAAGTACTAGGCTTGCTGCCCTTACAGGTCATTTAAGCCAAGCCAATTTCCCTTTTGTGCTCAAAATAATCTGTCCCATTTAGTCAGAGATTGGTTTTACCAATCCCATGGTCAATAATTACATATTACCCCTAATGAGAATAACTGGGATCATCCCACAGTTAAAGTGAGGGGACCCATGTATAGTATAAAGCATTTGGGAGCTGCCTTTGAACATTAGTAGTCTTGGGGTAAATATTCTGTTTCCCATCCATAGATCCAAATTGTCCTTGAACATCGACAGGGCTGAACTGTGCTTTATGTGGATGGGGAGTCTGTTCCAGAGCAGTGGTATCCTCTGCAAGGTATACTTGCCTCTCAAGGGTGGATTGTAACAGGAAGGTTTGACCTAACTTTCTTGCTTAAACTGGAAATTTTTACAAATACTGGACAAATTTAAGTTTCTAACAGACATTTTCACACTTGGAATTAAATATTTTTCATATGTTACAGCTCTTTTGAACAGGTTATTTATGTTTGGATCATCTACCACATGAAATCATACTTGTAAACCTTTCACTCACACATGGCTAGAAATTTGCCACTGCGCTGGAGCCTGCAGGCCTATGAATTTCAGTCGCTGCCTCATGCAACTGCAGCCAATTTGGGAAACATCTGTATGCAGCACGTAACGTTATTTACTTATTTAATTATTTATTTATTTATTTATTACATTTGTTCACTGGGATAGCCTGCCTGGTAGAAGGCTACCCCATTTCAGTGGAGGTCCTGGGAAACTCCAGAAAAAATTATAACATTACATAAAGAACATAGTAAACAGTGGTATACAAGTAATCAGCAACTGTACAAAATTCAAACATAATATCATTAATTAATAGTAGCATAATATAAAAAACTATGAAGCATATTTGAAAATTAACGTGATAGAAGGACAGAAAAGGAGGAAATGGGAGATTAGTACTAAAAGGTGACAGAAAATGTTTTAGGACTGACATAAAAAGAAGAGGGAGATGGCAGCGAAGAAATGGTGGAACAATAACTAAGGCTATAGTGAGGATGATGAAGAAATGTTGGGACAATAACTAAGGATATAGTGAGGACAACAAAGAAATGTTGGGACAATAACTAAGGATATAGTGAGGACAACGAAGAAATGTTGGGACAATAAGGATATAGTGAGGACAACGGAGAAATGTTGGGACAATAACTAAGGATATAGTGAGGACAACGAAGAAATGTTGGGACAATAACTAAGGATATAGTGAGGACAACGAAGAAATGGTGGGACAATAACTAAGGATATAGTGAGGACAACAAAGACATGTTGGGACAATAACTAAGGATATAGTGAGGACAACGAAGAAATGTTGGGACAATAACTAAGGATATAGTGAGGACAACGAAGAAATGTTGGGGCAATAACTAAGGATATAGTGAGGAGGATGAAGAAATGTTGGGACAATAACTAAGGATATAGTGAGGACAACGAAGAAATATTGGGACAATAACTAAGGATATAGTGAGGACAATGACAAAATGTTGGGACAATAACTAAGGATATAGTGAGAACAACGAAGAAATGTTGGGATAATAACTAAGGATATAGTGAGGATGATGAAGAAATGTTGGGACAATAACTAAGGATATAGTGAGGACAACGAAGAAATGTTGGGACAATAACTAAGGATATAGTGAGGACAACGAAGAAATATTGGGACAATAACTAAGGATATAGTGAGGACAATGACAAAATGTTGGGACAATAACTAAGGATATAGTGAGAACAACGAAGAAATGTTGGGATAATAACTAAGGATATAGTGAGGATGATGAAGAAATGTTGGGACAATAACTAAGGATATAGTGAGGACAACGAAGAAATGTTGGGACAATAACTAAGGATATAGTGAGGACAACAAGAAATGTTGGGACAATAACTAAGGATATAGTGCTTGGAAAGAATAGAAGAAATTAACGGGCAGGACATTTATCATCTGGGAGGTGTGCATGTACAGAGACAGGTATCTTTTAGGCATTCTGTTGTTTGTGCCTTAAAGGGTTGGGGTTTAGTACGTTTCTTAGAGTTGAGGAAGGGTTTTCCAAATTCTGGCCAGGAAAGAGGAGAACAAAGAGTCACCAGTTGAGTTGTTAGCTTTTGTAACAGCTACTAAACATTTTGCCAGTGGATTTCAGCTGTCTACATGGGTTATAAAGTTGAGTGCTATTTTTCAAATTGGGGCATTTGTCTGGATAATAGATGAGTTTGTGGGAAGTGACTAGTTGGGAAAGTATAAGGTAGTGCTTACCTTTTACTTACATTTCTATTCACTCCTTATCTAAGTTCCTTGTTATAAAATTGTGCCAGCCTCTATTTCCAGGCATGCTGTAGAAATAAATACCTTTGAGAAGTCAAACTGCTCTTGGAGTTAAATTACTTCACGACAGAAGAAAGTCAGTATTGTAACAAAAAAGGTTCAAATTCGGTAAAATAAAGACTTTGCAGTATAATATAAAATGGCGACTCAACTCTGAGCATCATCAGATGATTTATTGTGGCGTAACATGATTTTGTAATTCATGAAGGCATTCTTTGGTTTTCATTCATCAAGGAAATCTGAGTCCGTTCTCAATGTCAGCTGGTGCTACGAAATACAGAATGCAACTAGTAAGGGTCATCTCAGAAAAGTCAGGTTTCATCATAACTTTTAGTAAAGAGATACATTTATTACAAACAACATAGCACTACGATATAAACAATGTTAGCACTTTGGTGTCTCACACCCAAATGCCCACAGCTCAAGGACTGCAATGTATTATGGGTGCAGTCTTATTCTTAAAAGGGTCACACTTTACATTAGCATTAAAGGGCAATAACGTTATGTACATATACACAATATATACTTGCATTTTATTAGCTTCCATTTACATTCTACCACAGGGCACTGACTCACTGGAGGACACAATTTCATGTAGCACACACACCTATGGGCAATGCGGAAGAATGCCAGTTCATCTGTGGTACTTTGGGATGTGGTAGGAAACTGGAGTACTTGAGAAAATTCCACACAGATATAGGAAGGACATGCAGATTCCACACAAAAGACTCACCAGCCAAAAAGTGACTTGGAGAATTAGTATTCCCAGGTCATGCCTGGAAAGGATCTTCAGACCAGTGTACCAACATGATTAACAAATGTATAAATAAAATAATAGATAATATTATTGAATATTCACAAGGCCTTTGTAAATTATTTATGTGCAGTGTGTACATTCTTGCCACGAAACAAACCCATCGACATATTTAGATAGTGATACACTACAGCTCATTTAATCCAAAGTTTTTTCTGCAACAGTATATTTCAGTGAGATAAACAGATGTGTGTAAGCCTCAACATGTTTCAGTTAGGTCTAACTTGTAGACTGAGGATCCCTTGCAGGCCAGTTCAAACTTCCCCAATAAACATCTCTGTCTTTACATAATAGATGCCCTCTGGAAAAGAATCTAAAGGTTGTAAGGTTATCTCATCGTTAACACAAGAAAGGAGTGTCTATCTGGGTCATACAAAAATCTTCTTAATCATTGAAAAATACATGACAATGGTTTTGTATTTATTTTTACTGTTAGGGACAGTTTGTGTCTCTGTGTTGTGATAAATTTTCAGGAAAATGCAACAGAGATGCCTATGCACTGCTAGTGATTTGCTACCTTTTTAATTTTTCCTGGGCCCCAGTCTTTAGCTCTGTAAGGTATATTGGTTGTCTCAGGCACTGCGTGGTTCTATGGAACAGTAATTTGTAAAAAAAAAAAAAAAAAAAAAAAGAATTCAGACGATACAATATTTTGAGAAAGAAAGTACCTATTAGTGATGTACTTACATTGGATGTAAACTCTAAAGAATGAAATAAGTAAATTACTAAATTGAATTAACTGCTACAATATACAAATTGAAATGGTTTGCTTAAAATATATACATTGTATTATTTCAAACAGCTAAGGGAATTAAGACCAGCACTGACTGTGTATCTCAAAGATTTTACCAGCAGTTATGATATGTTTTCTGTATTAACTATGTTGAGTGTACGATTCCTTTAAAAAGTTTCTATGTGTTAATTGTATTGACTATTTAATCACAGTGGTGCAAAGCACTAGTAGATTTGATAAAGTCTGCAATTGTAGCAGATGAAAGTGCTTATCCTACATTTTGTACCTGCTGCTGTGGATTTTATTTCACATTTTGTACCTGCTGCTGTGGATTTTATTTCACATTTTGTACCTGCTGCTCTGGATTTTATTTCACATTTTGTACCTGCTGCTGTGGATTTTATTTCACATTTTGTACCTGCTGCTGTGGATTTTATTTCACATTTTGTACCTGCTGCTGTGGATTTTATTTCACATTTTGTACCTGCTGCTGTGGATTTTATTTCACATTTTGTACCTGCTGCTCTGGATTTTATTTCACATTTTGTACCTGCTGCTGTGGATTTTATTTCACATTTTGTACCCGCTGCTGTGGATTTTATTTCACATTTTGTACCTGCTGCTGTGGATTTTATTTCACATTTTGTACCTGCTGCTGTGGATTTTATTTCACATTTTGTACCTGCTGCTCTGGATTTTATTTCACATTTTGTACCTGCTGCTGTGGATTTTATTTCACATTTTGTACCTGCTGCTCTGGATTTTATTTCACATTTTGTACCCGCTGCTGTGGATTTTATTTCACATTTTGTACCTGCTGCTGTGGATTTTATTTCACATTTTGTACCTGCTGCTGTGGATTTTATTTCACATTTTGTACCTGCTGCTGTGGATTTTATTTCACATTTTGTACCTGCTGCTCTGGATTTTATTTCACATTTTGTACCCGCTGCTGTGGATTTTATTTCACATTTTGTACCTGCTGCTGTGGATTTTATTTCACATTTTGTACCTGCTGCTGTGGATTTTATTTCACATTTTGTACCTGCTGCTGTGGATTTTATTTCACATTTTGTACCTGCTGCTGTGGATTTTATTTCACATTTTGTACCTGCTGCTGTGGATTTTATTTCACATTTTGTACCTGCTGCTCTGGATTTTATTTCACATTTTGTACCTGCTGCTGTGGATTTTATTTCACATTTTGTACCTGCTGCTGTGGATTTTATTTCACATTTTGTACCTGCTGCTGTGGATTTTATTTCACATTTTGTACCTGCTGCTGTGGATTTTATTTCACATTTTGTACCTGCTGCTGTGGATTTTATTTCACATTTTGTACCTGCTGCTGTGGATTTTATTTCACATTTTGTACCCGCTGCTGTGGATTTTATTTCACATTTTGTACCTGCTGCTGTGGATTTTATTTCACATTTTGTACCCGCTGCTGTGGATTTTATTTCACATTTTGTACCCGCTGCTGTGGATTTTATTTCACATTTTGTACCTGCTGCTGTGGATTTTATTTCACATTTTGTACCCGCTGCTGTGGATTTTATTTCACATTTTGTACCTGCTGCTGTGGATTTTATTTCACATTTTGTACCCGCTGCTGTGGATTTTATTTCACATTTTGTACCCGCTGCTGTGGATTTTATTTCACATTTTGTACCTGCTGCTGTGGATTTTATTTCACATTTTGTACCTGCTGCTGTGGATTTTGGCTGTGCATTAAAGCACTTTTTATTCAGGACATTTCATTTTCCTTGAGTTACAGGATATTGCCTTCAAGTGGTTTTGTTTTTTCTATTTTACCAGCACTATTTGAACATGTCTCAGTCATTGGTGGGAAAGGTAGAAGGCCTTCTGGTAGTATTCATTAAATTAAAAGCTCCTGTAATATGCAAGAAATGATTGCAACCATGCTGTAAAGTTAACATTTAAGGCCTGCAGATGAAATAAGGTCCTCCTTCCATACGTCTGTGTGTAGCAGCCTTTATGACATTTTATTTTTGCAAATGTCATATGTGGTGACACTAATAATTTCATACTGTGACACCACCTTAGCAGGCACTCTTTTCAGTCCCTAGTCTACCCCCTACATAATGGTGATCTGGGTGTACCCATGAGCACACTTACTTCCCTAGCATTTTAATTACTGACTCAGGCATCCTTTTGGTCCCCCTTAGTGGCAGTTTAACATACTATATGTCTGACATCCTATTCTAAACTGGTACTGCTCCAGACAGGAGTATGAGTTCCGTGCCATCTACAGCTGCATAGTGTATAGGTGTACCATATTCCTCACTGCGGGACTTGCCCATTGTATAACATTTTTTTGTTTTCCTTTCCTCCTCTAATGGCCACGCACATGTACCACGTGCCACACCTCCAGTGGTATATAGCCTTTCCATCACAGAGTGCTAAAGCCCACCTAATATAGTTACTCTTTTTTTTGCACATGCATTTTCCCTTGATTAACATCAACATCCTTCCTCAATGCCCCCTGTCAATTGCTGTATCTGTCATTCCATGTACACCCCTATACTTAGACCAAATCACAGCTGGGGTTGAAGTGGAAGCAAAGTGAATCTAGTGATGGGGGGCAGTGCTGGGGGGTTCTCTTCAAGGCCTACCCTAGTTTCTGCACCCCTCCTTGTTACTAAGGATGGACATACAATGGGAACATGTGACATCTCACACCACCTCCATGGAAGCTTGGCAGTGTTCCCACCTTAACCCCTCTTAGACTATGCCCTCCCTTTATACAGAGCCCAGCATCCACCAGGGATGTAATGGAGAATGCCCACTCAGTTTCCTTCCTTCCACTGTGATTTGCACACCCCATTCCTCCCTGCCACTCCATCAGTCACACTATCCACTAATCGAAGCCAGATCAGCTGGACTGTAGTCAGGGCTTTATCTCTCTATTGCACTGAAGTGGGTAATTCAGTTACTTCTTACAGTAAGGTACACAGATCTCCTCTCTAATACATTTGATCTCCCTTGGAGGTATAAGAGGGGGTACTTTGAGAGGTTATGTGGGTTTTTAAAGAAGAACTAAATCAGAACAAATGTTGCTAAACTACTCACAAAAGCTGATGATAACAAAACCCAACATACTGAATAGAGCAGGATGGCATACCTACATAGGACACACCTGCAGGAAACATTAGCAGGCATTACCCATTATGCACCATTCTGTGGACAAACTAGTCATGCTATCCTGCTATATGCAATCTTTTAGGTTTCATTATCATTTTCTTTCATTATTCGATCATGTCTTAACTCGATCTTGTAAAGTAGACCCCTTCTCTCACAGAATCCATCCAATGCTCTGCTGGATGCCCTCATTTCTTCTTGCCTTTTTCCTGTGTTTCCCAAATCTTCTTCACCAGACTGTCTCCTGCTATTTCTGCACATGTGCCTGGCCTGAACCACCGTAATCTGTTCTCTTTGACCTTCTCTGCAAATGGCGCTACTTTGGCTTCTGATGTTCTCATTTCTTCATCTGGGAGATGCCATAAAAAATGGGCAAATCTTAAGTGTACTAACATGACCCGGGGAAAACTTGAATAAGTTAAAGTACTTTAAACACTGAAAGACAGATACGAATTGATGTAAGACAATTATTGGACAAAGTACATAACCATAAACGTTAATATCGAAGTAACAAATCTGTAATAACTGACAGGAGGCTTACTCCATGATGACTGATGCAAGTGCTTTGAAATGGAGGGGCTGGTAATCTCATGCATAATGAATGTCTTTTAAGCATACGTGCAATGAGTTCTCAGGATAGGGCAATATAACACTGCCATAAACTCATAAAAAGGACGGTGTGGAAAAAAATCAGCAATCAAAAGAATCATTTTTAAAGAGCAAGATCACTGAAGATAAAGCAGCCTCGTACATGAATCCCTTTAAAAGTGATTTAAATATTGTGAATGTGTGTATGTGTGCGTGTGTGTGTGTGTGTGTGTGTGTGTGTGTGTGTGTGTGTGTGTGTGTGTGTGTGTGTGTGTGTGTGTGTGTGTGTGTGTGTGTGTGTGTGTGTGTGTGTGTGTGTGTGTGTGTGTGCGTGTGTGTGTGTCTCTATGTTTGGAGGAGGTAGAACTGAAACAGAAACTCAAGAAAAGAATGCAAGAGAAACTGAACTTTGCTTAAGTATGTATGTACACCAGTGTATATACTGCACTAACTAGAAATGTGTTGCAGTTATTCCACTGCTATTTTTTTTCTATTTGGAAGGATATCCACAAACTCAAATTCAGGTTAACCTAAATGAAAATAAAAATTTAAGGGAAAATACAGTGTGAAAATATAAAGCACAGAATAATGCATCACACAACCCATCTGTATTGTTATTCATACCCACATTTGCCATCACCATTATCAGCCCCCTTATTTCCTATTTTTCTTCTTTGGGTCAGGGCGCCATGTTAACTCTTGTCAGCTCTATCGATTCAATGCTGCAGTCCTGTCCTTTTAAACACTCATGCCTGACTGTCGCAGATCTCTCACACAATCCATCCACCTCTTTGCTGGGTGTCCTTGTTTCCTTTCACCTTCTTTTTATTGTAAATCATCTTTACCAGCTTGTCTTCAGCTTTTCTGCATGTGCCCAAACTACCTATAACCTGTTCTCTTTGATATTTGCTACAATTGGAGCTACTTTGGCTTCTGCTCTTATGTCCTCATTTCTTCATCTGCCTCACAGTGTGCATCCAGGCACTCCCCACCTCTATCTTCACCTGCTCTGCCCTTACTGCCCAGGTATCTGTACCATACAGTAGTACTGGTCACACCACTGTCTTGTACACCTTACTTTTCAGCTTCTTTGGCATTCTTCTGTCATAGACTACACCTGACACTCTGTGTGTGTTAGCTGCAGCCCCTCTGATTCTAGCTTTGACCTCTTCTTTCAGACTTCTTTTTTCCTCAACAACCCCTCCCAGATAGCTGAAGCTGTTAACCTGTTCCACTGTCTTCTCTTCTCTCTCTTTGGTGAAGTTCTTGCTCAGAGTCTTTCTGGAATGCCACATTGTCTGCATACAGCAACTTTGTTGATCTGTCCCCCCAACCTGTTTGTTAATGTAGTCCATCACCAGTATGAACAGCAGTGGGCTCAGAGCTGAACCCTGGTGTACACCCACTGCCACTGGGAACCCCTCTATGAGGCTGAACACACTTCATACTTGAGTCATTGGGTCCTTGTACATGGCTTGTACTAATTCTACTAATGTTTCTGGGACTTCGAACCACTGCAGTGCTGCCCAGATCAGCTTTTTTGGGATCTTGTCATATGCTTTCTCCAAGTCTAGGAATGCCCAGTTGACCATTTGGACTCTTTCCTCATCTCTAGCTTCTTCTCAACTTTCTGTCTCATTGCACATATCGAATCAGTTGTGCTGTATCCTGACCTGAATCTGAAGTGTTCATCTCCCATCTTACTTTCTACTACTTTGTGTATTTGTTTATCAATCACCCTCTGTAGAACTTTCATGCAGTGTGACAGGAGTTTGATACCTCTGTAGTGCCCATAGTTGTGGATGGTCCCCTTTGTTCTTGTACACTGGCACAAGTATGCTTATTCTCCAGTCATCTGAGATACACCTTTGTCTCCATACTGTTACATTTGCCAGTACATCTGCTTTTCGTGACAGCAAGATTTGGATAGTGCTTGAACTTCCAGTACATGGGAACGATGTCCAGATCCCTAACCTGCAGAAAAGGAGTGCCTCCATATATTAACCAAAGTTCTTATCAGACTCAACAAGATAAACGGTTCTAAAATCCTGAGTAGGGAAATATTTGCTTACAAGTACTTTTAACAATTCTTCTGGACATACTCATAGTCATTTTAAGCAATGTATAATACCAGAACCACTTAATTAAGATCTTATCTGATAAAGTCTAAAGTTAGGATGAAAAATGTAATGATTCATTGAGGCGTTTAATGTCTTTTTTATTTTTTATGGAGTGTGTTGTATTTATCATGGAAACATTAAATAATTGTGGTGTTTTATAACTCCTGGGAGTTGTGGCTCCACTTTTTAGTGCTTTTGCTGTTTATTCATGATGTTTTGCACTGAAATACTCCTTGGTTTTGCTGTTTAAGGTATAATACATTAATTTCAAGCAGTTTATTTTACGCGTATTTTATTTAACATTTAGAAGTTTATTGCCAAGCGTAACTAAAATGTTAGCAGAAGTGCGTGATGTGATCAATGAAATTTTAAACTATAAAATATTTTCACTAATAGAGGGTCAGCCCAGGTTGGAAGGTTTGGAGACAAAGCCAGAGAGGCAAGATTACGTTGGTTTGGACATGTGCTGAGGAGGGATGCTGAGTATATTGGGAAAAAGATGCTAAGGATTAAGCTGCCAGGTAACAGGAAAAGTGGAAGGCCTAAGGTAAGGTTTATGGATGTGGTGAGAGAGGACGTGCAGGTGGTTGGTGTGACAGAGCAAGATGCAGAAGACATTAAGAAATGGAAACAAATGATCTGCTGTGGCGACCCCTAATGGGAGAAGCCAAAAGAAGAAGAAGACTAATCTTGTAAGAAAACTACAACTATAGAGAGCATTTATATTACCCTATCGAACAATATAAATAGCGAATGCTATTTCATCATACCTAAAATATCTAAACCACAAAATATCGAACACATGGAACAGCAAACTTTTTCCCAGGGAAAAAATTTGCTGTTCTGAAACACATACACACAACACAACCACACCAAAATAAATAAACCACACACATACACTTAACAAAATCATAATTCTAACCCTACACTACTAACTATCCACTCACCTTAACCCAACCCTAACCCTAAAGCCCCTAACTACCGCACAATCACCTTATCCGCTCCCTAAACCTAAACTCCCTAACTACAGCACATTCACCTTACCCACTCCCTAACTCTAAAGTCCCTAACTATCGCACACTCACCTTACTCACTCCCTAACCCTAAAGTCCCTAATTATCGCACACTCACCTTACTCGCTCCCTAACCCTAATGTTCCTAACTATCGCACACTCACCTTACCCCAATCCGTTCCCACACTTACCTTAACCCGGTCCGTAACCTCCATTCACATACTTACCTTAACCCGGTCTGTAAACTTCCCACCACAGTAAAGTAAATAGCGAAGACATGGAACGGACAACCTTAACCCAACCCTAACCCTAAAGCCTCTAACTACCGTACAACCACCTTACCTGCTCCCTAACCCTAAACTCCCTAACTACTGCACACTCACCTTACCCGCTCCCTAACCCTAAAGTCCCTAACTATCGCACACTCACCTTACTCGGTCCCTAACCCTAAAGTCCCTAATTATCGCTAAGTATCTCTACCATATAGTAGTACTGGTCACCCTAGGTAAGATTTTGAAGTTCCGTGGCTTCACTATTTACAGTTTTTGACAAAAACAGATTGATATTATAACATTTGAAGTTTTGAAACTTCGATGCTATAATATAGACCCTGTAGAGAAATGAACTATAAAAGGAGTGAACATATTGCTGTACTAAAATCCTTTTGTAGTGACAACAGTTACGTTACTGTAAGAGTTCACAACGTTTTATGAAAACAAGCATACACTTGAGAAGTACGTCTCGAGATCTACGACAGCAAGAAGTGCAGCAGAGACAGCTGAACATGCAAATACCGACACCACCGTGAACTGAATTACATTTGTTGTAACAGACAGAACGATCATGTACATTTCACCCTCCGAGAGCAAAAAATACTTCTAAATTGCAGAAGTTGGTATATTTTAGAATATTACAGTAAATAAAGACAATCAGATTTTGAGAACTGCAGAAATATTCAAGAAGGCTAAGGAATGATGCAGTGTGAGCAACCTTGATGCCATGTATTACAGCTGAAAACCATTCCAATTGATAACACTGCAAGAACAGTCTGAGCTCTAGTGCACTGCACAGCTACTGCCGGCAAGCATCCGAACCCAGATATAACACTAAATATATCTATATGGTAGGAATATAATTACTGATGATAATGTATAGAATGAGTTGGCAAAACCTGTTATTTGTATTACAGAATAAAAGTACTTGGTCGACTTTGAGTCAGTCACCAGAGCTGTGGATGAAGGCGAGGTGGTTTATACAGCCTACCCTGATCTGATCAAGGCCTTTGATACCATTCCCCACTCAGGAATCATAGAAAAACTCACTAAGCTAGGCATCAATCCCTATATCACTAGGTGGGTTGCAAACTGGCTCACAGATAGAACCTACAGTATGAGAGTAGCTGATTCCAAGTCAGACTGTCGACCAGTCACAAATGGAGTCCCACAGACTTCGGTCCTGGGTCCTCTCCTATTTGGTGTCTACTTCTCTGAAGTCTAGGCCAACATGAGGAGACTCTGGCTGACAAAGTTTGCAGACAATTGCAAGCCGGGAGCTATTATTAACTCCCCAAGTGATGTTGACATCCTACAGAAAGGCCTCAATGAGACCAACGACTGGTGCCAGAACCATGGCCTTAAGCACAATGCCAAAAAAATGTGTCATCACCCCCTCTTGGGAAACAATCTGGTTCCCTTGAATTACCACATCGATGGTAGTCCACTGAACACAGAAGGTGATATAAGAGATCTAGGAACACAGGTTGACAGCAACCTCTCTTTTGACCACCACATTGCCACTGTGGTCAGAAAGTCCTTCTATGTGGCACATCTCATTACTAAGGGTTTTGCACCCAGGAAGAAAGAGGTCATTGTCTCCCTCTACTCTTCCCTCATTAGGCCAGTCATCGAGTACAATGCCCCATTTGGCATGTACCTCACTAGACACCTGCAATGACTGGAGAGGCCACAAAAGTACCTCACAAAGAGGATCCTAGGCCTTAAACATTTGTCCTATATGGACAGACTCAAAAAACTCCAACTATTTTCTGTCTCATATCACCTACTTAGAGGCGATCTCTGCTTGACTTACAAAGCTATGTCTGATCCAGCTCTGTTAGAAATGTTACAGCTAAAGAAATCCCAAACCCTCCACACCACACACTCCAGAGATCTCAACCTCATTATCACAATCAACAGAACGTGCTGGAGGGACAGGTTCATAACCCAGAGACTGCCCATGCTATGGAATAGACTTCCCATACATGTAAAGCAGAGCACCTCACTGGCCCTCTTCAACAGGAATCTTGATGAGTGGATGGGAAATAGAAAATTCACCCTAGGAATCACTCCAGTGGCTCTACTCAGCAGAGGCACTAGGAACTAAGGTCAGGTGGCATGATGCCAGGGTAATCCTATGGGCTAGGCTTGTAAAGGCTCCAGGGCCGTTAGCCTAGTACACACCTATGAATCTATGAACCTATCCTCTCAGAATCAGTAGCTTATCCATGTATAGTCGGTTATATGAAAATAAGGCTTACATCCTGAACAGGCTTTTTTTGTCCATGAGCCATTGCCTGGGCGTAATAAAAGTCAAGGAGGAAGAAAGTTAGATGTTGGTAAATGTAGTAGGGTAGTTAGTTTAGGGGTTGGAGTAGGACTGGAGGTGCAGGAGTGAGACATGAAGATGTTAGTAGGAAGACTATGATATACCTTATTAAGGGGAGGGGGATGGAATATATTTAAGGGATGAAGGTTGGTATTGTTGGCATCTCGGTGCAGGCCAGTAAAGCAGCTAGGGTGGGGGCAACAGGGGTAACTGGCCCAGGCTCAAAGTATTGGGAGGGTAAAATTAGGTGATCCTGCTCTCTCTTTAATGCAATGATGGCTTTTAAAACCTGGTATTGCATTTGCAGTCAAACCTAAGTGCTGTAGCACTCTGTATGTGGTCTAAACTGTAGCAAGCAGTTTGCTACAGTTTAAAAGTAAAAAAAAAAGGCTGTGCACTGTAGCATCTGTGTAAGCAGGGTATAAACTGTAGCAACTGTTTGCTTCTTTTGTAGTTTTTAATTAAAACCCAAGTTCTGTAGTGCTCCATGCAGGCAGGGTATAAACTGGAGCAACAGTCTGCTACATTTGTAGCAAGCAGTTTGCTACAGTTTAAAAAGAAGATCTTTTTTTTTGTTAATAAAATATGTTGAAGGAGGGTTAAGGGCAGAGGCCAGAAATAGGGACTGAATTGCTGGTGCAGGACGGATGAGGAGAGTGTCAATCATCTAGCCACCTAGTTGGAGCATCCTTTTTTTTTTACTCTTCAGTGGAAGAACTAGTGGGTGGGCATAGATCAAACTGTAATAAGCCAATCACACAATAATGCTTACTACAGTGAAGTGTCTCTCTCTCTCTCTCTCTCTCTCTCTCTCTCTCTCTCTCTCTCTCTCCTTTTCAGTTGAAAAGCTGAGGGGATAGGGCACTGGTTCAAAGTGCCGGCCCAGGGAGCTGGTTGAACCAGCTATGCTAAGACAAAACCACCATGGCTCACAGGACAATGGACCCATAAATGATCTCCAAGCAATGAAAATTAGCAGAAAGTAAAACTTTAATAAAACTTCCACAAACAGTCTTTCACAATACACAATTCTGTTAAGTGCTTTCACCCAGTCCAAATGCCAGGCTTCATCAGAACAAACAACATTGTCTTTGAACAGTATAAATAGCAAAATTGCATCATGTGACAACCGCATCCCACCAATAAAATAACCGTATCTTGTTTAAAAACATTATACATATATATATATATATATATATATATATATATATATATATATATATATATTCATAATGTTCATTGTATACCTTGTATACAACAATCTATTAATACATATATTTATCAACAGCTGTGGAAAAAATATACATAACCAATACATATATAAATATAAAACAGTTATAATCTAGCAGCCCTTAATTTTAAAACGCTGCTAATATTGATGTTGTCATTGAGCCCCGAAGCTCTCCCAGCATCTAATCTCAGTTGTCAGAGCAACTCTTTATACTCCAGTCTTGATTCCCAACTACCACCTCAAGGATCAATCAGAGCCCATGGCTACCCCTTCCCGTTTTAAAAGATATGCACCATTGAACTGTAGAAAATTGTTCTTATGGATCATTTCCAACATTTCTTCATACAGATTCACCAAGTTTTGGTTAATGAATGAACCAAGCTACCCCCAGGCCATGGGGGATAACTGTGCACAGATCCCTTACATCCACTGTAATGAGGATATCTGGGTGGAGGGGTAGATTAAAGGTACTTGCCAATTTAAAAACATTACATCTGGAACATCCTTTAATAACAAACTCAAATGAATCTTTCTCAAGTACAACTTTAAATCCATAATACATTCTGGAAGAGATGCTTTTTTACTAGTTACGAAGGAAAAACCTTTTCCAAAAGGTCCACACAATCCATTTGCAATGATGACTCTGAGTAATTATAAATCTTAACATTACCACCAATGCTAACCAGTATTTGAGGCTGTTCATTCATAACTTCTTGTCTTACATCAATCATCTCCATTATCACCTCCTCCAATACCAGTTGATTCATGGTTGGTTGGCTGTTTGGGTCTGGTTCCTCATAGTAAATGCTCATTGGTTGCATTGCTCGGGCATTCCCCACCTCCGGCCTTCCCATTGGTGGTTCGCTAAATTCCTGTTTCTAATTCTCTGTGATCTCCAGAGAGATTGTTCTTCTAAAGGGACTGTTCCATTTGAGTGATTAATGCTGTTTCCATGTTCATTATTGTTATTGCCAAGTGAATTACTGCTAGTAATATTTGAATTAAGATTATTAAATGTCCGAGTGCCCCACAAATGAATCTTAGGAGGGGGAGGATAAGCTTGTTGGTTCTCATACGTTGCTCTATCTCTGTCAAGTTTCTTTATCTTGGTATTATGAATTGCCTGCACCTTACGTTCAATGCTTCTAAGTATCCTGGTATGCTCATACCAGTATCTCTCATACTGATGGTTGCTGGTGATGTTCAAATCCAGAGTGTGGAATTCTTGTTGTAGTCGCTCAATTAAACTGTTGTTGTGCTTCATCACTATATCCATGTATTCACAGCCCATTCTTTCAAAAAATTCTAAAAGTTCCTTATGCAAGGAAGAATTGTTATGTAAACTGTCACATTCTTTAACCTTCGGGAACTTTTCTTACGTGTATACTTTCTTTAAAATACGTGTTCTCCAATTGTAGTTTTTTTTTTTTACTTTAAATAATCTATAGTCCAACTCATCCAAAAAAACAAAGAGATTGTTGGCTGGTGGAGTATCAAAAGGTTGTGCTAATGAAAAATTGTTTTGTATCTAATCATTGACTGCCGGTAGCTCATAGATACGATTCTGTCCTACTGAGGCTGAAGTTCTCCTTGCAAGCTGATCTGGAGCCTGGGAAGCTCTCTCTCCTGTGTTAATGTTATTTACATTAGTGAAAGAGTAAAAACCATTCCCATCAAGGTTGGATGGTAAAGTAGTCTGTCCCAAAACTCCATCCACCTTATTCATTAATTGGTGCAGCAGTACATTGAGGGTACCGACAGTAATCTGTAACTCCTCGATACTAGTGTTAGAAACTAACGGTAAGGAAGCTGGAATGTCATCCAAAGCCATAGCAATAAAGGACGAAAACCAAGTACCGAAAAATGAACATAAACAGCAAACCGTGAACAAAAAAACGCTACCCAGCAATTATACCCTCTTTTCTTTTTCTTTTATTCATTATTCCCCTTATTGTGATACCGCAACACCAAATAAACAGATTATGGCCAGCATTCATCTTGTAACGTCCGATCTATTTATTATTCCCCTTATTGTGATACCGCAACACCAAACAAGCAGATTATGGCCAGCATTCATCTTGTAACATCCGATCTATTTATTATTCCCCTTATTGTGATACCGCAACACCAAACAAGCAGATTATGACCAGCATTCATCTTGTAACGTCCGATCTATTTATTATTCCCCTTATTGTGATACCGCAACACCAAACAAGCAGATTATGACCAGCATTCATCTTGTAACGTCCGATCTATTTATTATTCCCCTTATTGTGATACCGCAACACCAAACAAGCAGATTATGGCCAGCATTCATCTTGTAATGTCCGATCTATTTATTATCCCCCTTATTGTGATACCGCAACACCAAACAAACAGATTATGGCCAGCATTCATCTTGTAACGTCCGATCTATTTATTATTCCCATTATTGTGATACTGCAACACCAAACAAGCAGATTATGGCCAGCATTCATCTTGTAACGTCCAATCTATTTATTATTCCCCTTATTGTGATACCGCAACACCAAACAAGCAGATTATGGACAGCATTCATCTTGTAATGGCCAATCTATTTATTATTCCCCTTATTGTGATACCGCAACACCAAACAAACAGATTATGGCCAGCATTCATCTTGCAACGTCCGATCTATTTATTATTCCCCGTATTGTGATACCGCAACACCAAACAAGCAGATTATGGCCAGCATTCATCTTGTAACATCCGATCTATTTATTATTCCCCTTATTGTGATACTGCAACACCAAACAAACAGATTATGGCCAGCATTCATCTTGTAACGTCCGATCTATTCATTATTCCCCTTATTGTGATACCGCAACACCAAACAAGCAGATTATGGCCAGCATTCATCTTGTAACGTCCAATCTATTCATTATTCCCCTTATTGAGATACCGCAACACCAAACAAGCAGATTATGGCCAGCATTCATCTTGTAATGGCCGATCTATTTATTATTCCCCTTATTGTGATACCGCAACAACAAGCAAGCAGATTATGGCCAGCATTCATCTTGTAACAGCCAATCTATTTATTATTCCCCTTATTGTGATACCGCAACACCAAACAAGCAGATTATGGCCAGCATTCATCTTGTAACGTCCGATCTATTTATTATTCCCCTTATTGTGATACTGCAACACCAAACAAACAGATTATGGCCAGCATTCATCTTGTAATGTCCGATCTATTTATTATTCCCCTTATTGTGATACCGCAACACCAAACAAACAGATTATGGCCAGCATTCATCTTGTAACATCCGACCTATTTATTATTCCCCTTATTGTGATACCGCAACACCAAACAAGCAGATTATGACCAGCATTCTTCTTGTAGCGTCCAATCTATTTATTATTCCCCTTATTGTGATACCGCAACACCAAACAAGCAGATTATGGCCAGCATTCATCTTGTAACGTCCGATCTATTTATTATTCCCCTTATTGTGATACCGCAACACCAAACAAGTAGATTATGGCCAGCATTCATCTTGTAACGTCCAATCTATTTATTATTCCCCTTATTGTGATACTGCAACACCAAACAGACAGATTATGGCCAGAACTCATCTTGTAACATCCGATCTATTTATTATTCCCCTTATTGTGATACCACAACACCAAACAAGCAGATTATGACCAGCATTCATCTTGTAACATCCGATCTATTTATTATTCCCCTTATTGTGATACCGCAACACCAAACAAGCAGATTATGGCCAGCATTCATCTTGTAATGTCCGATCTATTTATTATTCCCCTTATTGTGATACCGCAACACCAAACAAGCAGATTATGGCCAGCATTCATCTTGTAACGTCCGATCTATTTATTATTCCCCTTATTGTGATACCGCAACACCAAACAAACAGATTATTGCCAGCATTCATCTTGTAACGTCCGATCTATTTATTATTCCCCTTATTGTGATACCGCAACACCAAACAAGCAGATTATGGCCAGCATTCATCTTGTAATGTCCGATCTATTTATTATTCCTATTATTGTGATACCGCAACACCTTACAAGCAGATTATGGCCAGCACTCATCTTGTAACGTCCGATCTATTTATTATTCCTATTATTGTGATACCGCAACACCTTACAAGCAGATTATGGCCAGCACTCATTTTGTAATGTCCGATCTATTTATTATTCCCCTTATTGTGATACCGCAACACCAAACAAGCAGATTATGGCCAGCATTCATCTTGTAATGTCCAATCTATTTATTATTCCCCTTATTGTGATACCACAACACCAAACAAACAGATTATTGCCAGCATTCATCTTGTAACGTCCGATCTATTTATTATTCCCCTTATTGTGATACCGCAACACCAAACAAGCAGATTATGGCCAGCATTCATCTTGTAACGTCCGATCTATTTATCATTCCCCTTATTGTGATACCGCAACACCAAACAAGCAGATTATGACCAGCATTCTTCTTGTAACATCCGATCTATTTATTATTCCCCTTATTGTGATACCGCAACACCAAACAAGCAGATTATGGCCAGCATTCATCTTGTAACATCCGATCTATTTATTATTCCCCTTATTGTGATACCGCAACACCAAACAAGCAGATTATGGCCAGCATTCATCTTGTAACGTCCAACTCTTAAACAAAAAACCCTCAGCAAGAATGAAGAAACCAGAATTTCACTTTTCTATTAGGTTGGGGGATGGAGATTAAGATATTCAAAAGGTTACCCCCAAAATACTTGTGGTGTTCCTATTTTGTCCAGCCAATTACAGCTAGCGTGCTCACAGACAGTAGATACTCATACAAAACACGGGGAGGCTGATACTCCCCAGTATCAATCCACTTCAACTGAATGCCTAGATAATTCAAATTTAATACCTTTTAAGCACCTTTATCATGAGGACATGCAGCAGGTACTAAAGAAGGTAAGAAAGCCTGCCACTAATTCTATGCAGAAAGCCTGCCACTAATTCCATGTAGAAAGCCTGCCACTAATTCTATGTAGAAAGCCTGCCACTAATTCCATGTAGAAAGCCTGCCACTAATTCCATGTAGAAAGCCTGCCACTAATTCTATGTAGAAAGCCTGCCACTAATTCCATGTAGAAAGCCTGCCACTAATTCCATGTAGAAAGTCTGCCACTAATTCTATGTAGAAAGCCTGCCACTAATTCTATGTTGGTAAGTGGAAGCAATTTTCTAGTTGGTGTCTACCAAATAATCAGGATCTCACCAGGGATTCTGTATAATTGGTGCTTAAATATTTGTGAGAGTTACTTTCCTCTGGCCTGACTTTTTCCTCTATAAAGGTTCATCTTGCAGTCATGCTGCCCATGGATTCTCCTGTCTTTTCTCTGTTTGTTGTCAAACAGTTCCTGAAAGGGGTTTTTACTTATGACCTCCTCATAAATAGGTTGTTCCTCCTTGGGATCTCAACTATGTGCTGGAGAAATTGACTATGTAACCTTTTGAACCTGTCCATAAATCTGATTTGAGGTTGTTTACATGGAAAACTGTACTCCTCATCGCTGTGACATCTGTAAGAGGAGTATCTGATTTGTAAGCTCTCACAGTGGGTGAACCCTATGTGATTTTCCAGAGGAATAGGGTATCTTTAAGAACAACCCCCTCATTCATGCCCAAAGTAGTTTCAGAGTTTACATTTAATCAAGACCTCAGTCCTCCAGTTTTCTCCCCATCACCTAAAAACTAGGGAGAACAGATTCTGCATACTCTGGACATGCAAAGGCAGCTCAAGTACTATCTTGACAGAATTAAGCCCTTTAGAAAAGCTGCTCAGCTTTTTGTTTCTTATCACAAGATAGAAGGAGACATCCTGAATCTAGACAGTCAATTTTCAAGTTGTTGTTCTTAGCTATTGTTTTTTCTTTTTTTTATTTCCAGTATGACAAATGAATTCCAAGCAAACTCCACTTGATCCTTGTCTTTTCCAGTGACTTACTGGAAAGAGATGGACTCTAGAAGCATTCTAGAGGCAGTTACATGGTTTTTCTGAACATACTGTTACAAAGCATTGCAAACTGGATGCCTTTTGTAGGTCTAGGTCAAATTTTGCTGACTACTCTCCAGGGGCTCCTGGATCCATATCAGTCCTCCTTCTCCTTGGATGGATAGGCTTTGGTATTTAATTCCTGTATCCTGAGGGCTACTGCAGTAGCGGGAATGATGAACATTTTACAGTTGTGTAAGTTGCACTTACAATAGACACAAAGCCAGTAAAACTCTGCTGAATATGGTACAGAACAGGAAATAAATCCAAACTGACACCAGACTAGGACTTTGAAATTTATTAAACACAAATCTACAGTTAAGTACTTTTATCCTTCTTCATACAGGACACAGGCAGAACTGCTTAATAATAATGCCATAGATGGCCTGTTCCTGCCACCAACATATGATTAGATGACATTACAGTCCTGAAATCCAATACTCTGTCCCAGATAAGTCTGAAATCTACAAAATGGATAGTAGCTTGAATGAAAACATTGTTAACAACAAGTTAAATAAATAAAAGTTTACACAAATTTAATTCAATAACTCATTGACTAATTGTAGCCTGGCCCTAAGACCCAAAAGGGAATATGTACTGCTACAGTTCCCAGCACCCAGACCCACACTAGTAATGCATACTGATCACTTAATAGAGTTGAGACTTTGGCCTCTCATCCCATGACCCTTTCCAACCACTCTCTCTGTGAACTGCACAGTCTTCCAGTTCCCCTTTATCTACAGTATTTGCAAACAATTTATTTACCCGCATACACACACACAATTACAATGGAATGCTGGCAAAATTATCTTCACAATTTTCTTCCTGCCACTACTCTGGATATGACCAGAGACCACCAATTGCCAGACCATTTCTGATTTAGCTAAATATGAATAATAAAATGAATGTAATTCACTGTTAAAAGACTCAAGTGAGCTAGCTAATTGGAGATGGAAACCACAACTTTCCAACCTACAGTCCTAAATACCACCTTCTTAGATAATAAGTAACAACAGTAGATATATAAATAATAATGACAGCCACACGAGTTTAAACATAAATAAGACTTTAATTATAATGAAAACAATGTTAATACAGTTTAAATAATAGTCACTGTACACAGAAAATGCCAAAATATCAGAAATGATCTTTAGATAAATATATACTTTAGCTCCCTCTTACTAAAGAAATACCAGCTCTTAACAACTCTAAGTTAGAGAAACTCACACAATGTCATATAGAAAAGCAAGCCTTTATAAATGCACCCCAAAGCAAAGGGTAAAACTTCAGAGTAAGATGAAACACTTAGTAAATTTTCTTCATTTCTTCTGTCCTACAGAAGATCGGGCAAACAGACTAAATTCCATTTGCTAGACAGAAACAGGTACAATTATATTACATTAACTTCAATTAGTTCACATCTCATATAGAGGAACGATGGACTAGTTAAACAACACCCGTTAACTGTTCTCATATTAGCAACTGATACCTTTTACGGTTCTGGTGAACTGCTTCTCTCAAGTCCATTTTATTTATATTTTCTACTCCTTGTGTGCTTAATTGTATGCAAACTGTTGTCTTTGCTGAGTTACATTTTACATATGAAATAGATTTTTTGTGTTTTCATGTACCTTTTTTCATGTAAATCAGAAACGGTTGGATATTCTCAGAAGCATACTGGTAAAAATGGAGTTCATAAACAGTTTAGAAATGTGCCAACAGTCTTCAGTAAGAAAGAAAAAAATGCATTGTATTTTAAACCAGGTTTATTTAGCCTGCACCTCCCTGCCACCACAGGAGTGTTATAATAATACACAGCTTTCAAAATCACATGTTCTTCAAAATATGAGCTGTGAGTGGGGGATTCTGAGGGACGTTATATGCTTCTTGTGAAACAGATAATCAAAATCTTAAGGTACAGTTTGTTTTGTATCAGAAGTATTCAAAGAAATGTAGGTTAAGTAATTCAAAACAGTTAATTACTTTACACAGTAATTAGAGTGGAGCACTGTGTCATCATTTATAACACTTTCCTAGTTCTTTGATCATTTATTAATTATTCATTATTCAGGAAAACAGATACACCAATTAATTATACCTATTAATTTATTTTCTACCTATCTGAAATTTTGAGATTAAATGTGTTTTGACTGGATGAAATTATATACAGCACAAATAATTAGTCTGTATGTGCAATCAATAAACTATGCAAGTATTTTCAATAACACATCATTCTCCTGTTTTATACAGAGGCGATAGCATAATAGTCCATCTGCTTAGATGCCGGTTTTCACTTTTTAACATATACTGTTACAATATCATTAATTATCTGGTTACGTGTACACTGGTTTGGGGATTTCTGAATAATTAAATATTATAAATAATTATGTCTCTACTTTGCAAAGGAGACTTCTGTGCAGAAACTTATTCAGGGTCTTATTGTCATGCATAAATAATATTCTGTACTAATGACTCTCACCTTCACATAGATGACTTTTCTCTCCTTGGCACCATGACTGACAGACACCTGTATGGTTATAATAGGATCAAAGTTTAATAGCAGTACTTTGGTATGAAGAACACAGCTGAAAAAAAACTCTGTAGACAGACTTGGACTGCAGTGTTTTTCCCTGCCTATTTTCGTTTCCCTGTGTTGCCACTATGACAATGAGTTGATTTATTTCTGCCACTGTTTTTTCAAAGCCTCTTTTTCTCTGCCTGACATGCAGAATACTACAAAAACTGTCTGACTTTAGCAGATGACATTGTTGAGCTGATCTACTATGAACTTCCTATATAAATCCTTAAAATCCCCCCAAATAGTTACCACTAATACAACTGTGTAATATCAAGACGTTGGCAGTACTCTTCAGTTTACAGCATTATCATGTTTTACATAATTCATTCCTTGATGTGCGTGTGTGTGTGTGTGTGTGTGTGTGTGTGTGTGTGTGTGTGTGTGTGTGTGTGTGTGTGTGTGTGTGTGTATGTGTGCATGTGTGTGTGTGTGTGTGTGTGTGTGTGTGTGTGTGTGTGTGTGTGTGTGTGTGTGTGTGTGTGTGTGTGTGTGCGTGTGTGTGTGTGTGTGCGTGTGTGTGTGTGTGTGTGTGTGTGTGTGTGTGTGTGTGCGTGTGTGTGTGTGTGTGTGTGTGTGTGCGTGTGTGTGTGTGTGTGTGTGTGTGTGTGTGTGTGTGTGTGTGTGTGTGTGTGTGTGTGTGTGTGTGTGTGTGTGTGTGTGTGTGAATTTATACTTGGACTGTGACTGTTTTATTTTTATATGCTTTTCCTTCAGCTCTTGTCCATGTTTTCTCATTGATTGTTTTTATTCCTTAATGTTCAGAGCACAGTGTGATTGTACCTCATTGTTCCTGTCTCTGTGATATATGCATTTTACACAAAAAATGCAAATCTTGCCCGTTAAGTAATGATACACTTGACAGATCTGAGAATTTCTTCAATGTTAATATTCATATATTGAACACGTATGTAAAATATACACGTGTGTGCATCGAGGTGGCTGTAATCTTACTTTTCAACATTTCTTTACTTCATGATATTAAGTAAGTTTGTGTGCTTGTATCGTAATTCATTACTGCACACTTATTGTTTCTATCTGTATATTACCGCCTTTAAATATGATTACATGCATGCTTTGATATCATGTGCGTGCACACACACAAACACACATGCAGACACAATGCAATGACAGACTCACAAAAGGGCAGATTTGAATCTGTTACTGCACTGTAAAAGAAAACATGAACTGTAAACATTATCTGAGTAATGTTTAGCCTGCAATAAGACCAGAGGTCAACCCATCACTGATTAGATCAAACTATAAACTAATCACCCTGGATGTCCACACCCCACCACCACCACCCCCAACCAAGGAAACCACAGTGAAAAACTATTCTAAAGCAAACTTCACCTTACTTAAGGCAGAGGTGGTAAGTTTCACAGCCCCCATGCTAAAGGATAACACTGCCCAAGATGCAGAATCCTTTACAATTGCACTCTATGAGTACCTACAAGGATGCATGGATCATGCCATCCCTAGCAAAACCAAGACTCACTCCCCTAAGAGAAGGAAACCAGTCTGGTGGACCCCTGCCATAAAAAGGTTATACAAAAAAAGGAGGAAACTAGTTCAGAAAAAAAGCAAATCCCAAGAAGGAAAGACATCCCTGATCAATATCAGTAAGAATCTAAGGTCCCTCATAAAATCATCCACGGCTAACTTCAAAAGAAAAATAGCCAAGGATTCAAAAAATAACCACAAAGCCTTCTTTAGCTATGTCAAGAATCTAAGTGGCAACTCGCCGATATGCTCTGAGCTAGTGCAAAATAGCACAAAATATACTGAACCTACTGATAGTGCCAAAATCCTGGCAGATAGATTCAGTGCAAACTTCACCTCCCTCTCACCTTCAAAAGGGCCCACAACAATACCAGAAAAGTGTAGTGTCCCAGAAATCACAGAAGCACAGGTGAAAACAGCCCTTTTAAAAGCCAAAAACACAGCATCAATGGAGTCAGATGGTGTCCCAGGCTGCGTCTTGCACGAACTACAGAACGAACTAACTCCCCCACCTAAACACACTGTTCAACCTCAGACTCTCCACAGGCTACATGCCCATAGAATGGCACACAGCAACGGTTATTCTGCTCCACAAAGGAGGGGCCACAACTGACCCTGGTAACTATCGCCCCATAAGCCTGACTAGCCTAGTCTGCAAGGCTATGGAGTGCATCATCATGGAATTCATAAACAAAGACATTGGGAACCTCTAAACACTTGACCCGACCCAGTTCAGCTTTGTTAAGGGCAGATCATGCCTACTAATCCTGGTTGACTTCTTCGAGACAGTCACCAAGGCCATAGACGAGGGAAAGGTGGTTTACACAGCCTACCTTGATCTCGCCAAGGTGTTCAACATCATTCCTCACTCGGGTATTATAGAAAAACTCACCAGCCTGAACATAAACCCCTACATCACAAGATGGGTTGCCAACTGGCTTACAGACAGTACTTACACGGTAAGAATAGCGGCCTCCAGGTCTGACTCTAAACCAGTCACAAGTGGTGTCCCACAAGGCTCAGTCCTGGGACCCCTAATGTTCAGCATATATTTCTCAGAAGTACAGGTAAACACAGGAGGACTATGGCTAACCAAGTTCGCTGATGACTGCAAACTGGGAGCCATAACTGACTCTCTGGCTGACATGGACATCCTTCAAAAAGGCCTTACTGAGAGACAAGTCATGACCTCAAGCTAAATGCCAAAAAATGCATAGTCATCCCATTTGGAAAAAAACAAACCACCCACAAATTACCACATAGGTGGCAGCCCCCTTAATACAGAAGAGGTAATAAGAGATCTGGGGACCCAGGTAGATAGTAATCTCTCCTTTGACAATCATATTGCCAAAGTAGTTAGAAAATCCTTCTATGTGGCCCATCTAATTACTAAGGGGTTCACATCTAAAAATAAAGAGGTTATAGTGCCTCTCTACTTGTCACTTATTAGACCCATCATAGAGTACAATGTCCCATTTGGGATGTACCTCACAAGACACTTCCAACAGCTGGAAAGACCACAAAAGCACCTCACCAAGAGGATTACTGGCCTCAAACATATATGCAACCCGACTGAAAAAACTCTGGCTGTACTCAGTGGCATATCGCTTACTCAGAGGTGATCTCTGCCTGACTTACAAAGCCATGTCCAACTCAGAACTGATGGACATGCTCCACCTAAAGAAATCCAAATCACTGCAAGCCACGTGCTCTAGTGAGTTAACCTCACCACAACAATAAATAGAACATGCTGGAGGGATAGATTCCTGTCACAGAGACTCCCCATGCTTTGGAACAAAATTCCTAACTACATTAGGTAGAGCCCCTCACTAACACTCTTCAAGAGAAACCTTGACGAGTAGATGGGTAACAGAAAATACACCCCTGGGATCACTTCATTGGCTCTGCTTGACAAAGGCTCAGTTAATTAATCAATGGGGCAGCGAAAGCCAACACACTTTGGCTAGGCTTATAAATGCCCTCAGGCAGATAGCCTAGTGCCTACCTATGAACCTATGAACCTATATGTGCATTATAGGTTCATAGGTATATACTAGTCTAATGACTACCAGATCCTTTATAAGCCTAGCCATGCAGTCCAACCCAGTTGTGTCCCTGAGTATAATGGGCGTTTATTTGGAGGAGATGTTAGATAGGTATCAGCAATATATGTGTAATATAGGTTCGTAGGTATATACTAGGGTAATGACTACTAGTGCATTTATAAGCCTAACCACCCAATCAAACCCAGTTGTGTCCCTATGTATAACGGGCGTTTATTAGGAGATGTTAGACAGGTATCAGCAATATATGTGTAATATAGGTTCGTAGGTATATACTAGGGTAATGACTACTAGTGCATTTATAAGCCTAACCACCCAGTCCACCCCAGTTGTGTCCCTGAGTATAACGGGCGTTTATTAGGAGGAGATGTTAGATAGGTATCAGAAATAAATGTGTATTATAGGTTGATAGGTATATACTAGGGTAATGACTACTAGTGCATTTATAAGCCTTACCATGTAGTCCAGCCCAGTTGTGTCCCTGTGTATAATGGGCGTTTATTAGGAGGAGATGCATCCAGGTTTACTTACATATTATACTCCTTTTTGGTATATATTGTTTATATCTGGTTCTACCTACTTCTTCTCTGTTACATCTCTTTTATCCTCTCTGTTCCCTTATCTTTTATATCACCCTAATATCTCCCTTCTTACTCCTGTATTTCTACTCCGTAACTGTCAATCTATCTCATTCCTATTCTGTTAGGTTTTAGTATTCCTCTCCTCTATACTACAGTAAACACCCCTTCCGGTCCATACCTTGCTTTCTCCTATTCCCTATTCCTCCCCCTCCCAGGTACTTCCTCTGCAAGATTTTAAAGTCCCTCCTAATCCCCAGGGCGCCATCTTTAAATCAGCCCACCTCGCTGCTGCTGTGCATTCTTGGCTGTGCCCTCTTAACTGTAGTAAGTTTTTTTTTTTTTTATTTGTTAATTTGTATTATCTTTGAAACGTTCCTCAGTAGATGTGTATGGCTTACATCCTGTAGTTTGTGTTTGCCGACATCCCTGTAGACGCGAATGCGTTTGTGTTTGTTTTACTTCTTTTTATTTCTGTACTGAGTTTCTCCAACGAACATCTATGTGGATTGCTTTTATTTTGTATGTTGCCTTTAGCGACTGCTTTTAATCTCTTTATTTGAAGGTGCATAACAAGTGTCTAAACTGAATATGTCTAGAAGTATATTCCTAATGTAATGTTAACGCCATTCCTATTATTCTGCTTTTTTATGCTGATACATGCATTGTTTCCTTAGCGATAATGCTGCGTAGCTGGTCTTAGCTTGATAACTGTGTACCTACTGTAGCGACAGCGTGTCAGCTTTTATTTTAATAGTTTTTATCAGTTAAATGCAGCTTACTGCTGTGCTCTTGAAGAGTTAGCCAGTTTGGTGTTTATGTTTTTTAACCCTGTTTTTGACTAAACTAGTACTGTTTAGCCACTTATACTAGGTTACTTAATTTCTCTTGGACCCCATACTGATAATTTTGGGATTTCTTTGGGCGACTTTTAGTCCTAGGGTTTTAATCCTGCTATGATTATTTTAACCTCCATTTAATGGATTAACTTTGTGTAAACTTACTTGTATTCTACCTTGCCATTTACCTGAACTGCGTGTAAGTTTTGGAGTGGCCTTACACGTGCAGACTGGGCTGAGGTCGTACTCAATTAAGGGCTTCCCTACACTCGACACTCATCTTAGCTCAACTTTTATGGAGTAATTTGCTCGCCCCTAGGTCTCCCTTTGCCATTAAATGGAAAACCTTGCTATTTAACTTAACTGTTGCAATATTCTATTGTGGATGTGCACTTTATATAGCTTGCAGAAGCCATTTAACGCAGTGTATCTATACTATGTGCTATGCCTAAAACGCTTACTTTACTTGATGAAACTGCTTGACCTTGCCTGACTGTAACTGTATTCAATGTGTTATATCATGAAGTATAGTACTTGATTAACCTGTTTTATCTGCACTGTATTGAAAACACTGTATTTTTTATTCTATTTAACACTATTTTATTTTTCCCACATTTCCTCCTGTACTAGCTATTCTCCTGATTTACCCTGTGTTTGTTTGCCTGGGTTGAATCCTTCTACTAACTCTACTAGGGTATTTTCTGCCTACTACCCTTGGAAAACTCTGGAACTTTGCCTTCTTCTGCAACCCACTACCTCAAGATATCAAGAAAGTATGTCTACTTAATTCCTGGAGTTGTGATTTATGACCAACTTAACCCTGTGAAGCTTGTGTTTGCTCCCAGCTAAGCTTGCCAGCAGCAACCCCTCCCCCCTTACTCCGTTTTACCTTCCTCTCCCTTACCTTAGACTTTTACTTAGCTTGTGCTCTCCCTCTCATTAGTTTAATTTTACTGCCTGAGAGCCTCTGTGAATCTTTACTGTACCTCTGCTCTTTGTCCACTAGATGTCACTCTGTCCCCATCTATACTTACTGTACTAGTATATTCTTCTACCTTATTCTTCCTATTTCACCTTTCTCACTCCTATCCCTTTCCTCCTTTGTAGTTCTCTCTGACCCACTCCTCCTTAAGCTACCTTTCTCATACCTTGACTCAGCTAGCTTTCTCTGATAATTTTTCCTTCCTCTCTAGTAGACTCTGTGTATCCCGCTCCGTTCGCCCTGCGGGCTCACTCCACTCCCCTCCCTACCCCCAATTACCACCCACCCCCAGTGGTCCTAACCTTATACTTCTCTAGTCCCACCCCTTACCCTACCCTCCTATCCTGTTCTTTCCCGCTAAAACCTGAACCCCTCCCCTCTACACACCTTCTATCCTCCTCCCACTTTTCTCTACTGTTTACTTACCCTCCTCTCCTATTGCTAGCATCTCACCTCTTCCTCTGTTAGAACTCTTTCTATAACCTTCCACTCACTTCACCTATCCCTCTACTATTTATATCCTTTTATATCCTTACCTCTCCTCTTACTGTTATTTTTCTTTCCTTTTGGCTTATATTTATACCTCCACCTCTCTAACCCTATTCTTCTATCGTTACATTATAACCACCTCTACCTTGATTTACTTGTAAATATGACTCCCCACTTGCCTACCCTGTTTATACTCTTAGTTTTACTCTCAACCACCCTTTTCTCAGCTTACCTTCTTACCTTCATCGAAAACCCACTTAAAATCCAGCCAAACTACACACAGAAACATACATCTATTTTCCACACTTCTCTTACTTCATTCTTAAATTCTAATTCCACCCCTAGCTATCATCTACCTAAGTTCCATAGGCACTCTCACCTCATCTATGCCTTACCCTCTGATAAAAAAATGAAACATCTAACCCTTCTTAAGAGCAACTTCACATCCAGACCTGATGATCCTACCTTACAAGACGGTGACGTTCACCCCAACCCTGGCCCTGTATATCCCTCCCCTCAAGCATCTAGGCCTAGCTTCAATAATACCTTACTCATAGGACATCTTAACATACGAAGTGTAAACAACAAAGTACCCTACCTACACGCCCTCCTAGATACTCACCGTTTTGACATTCTTTGCCTCTCAGAGACCTGGCTAAAGCCAGTCACTAAAGATGCTGAGATTATACCCCAAGGCTATAATATACATAGGCTTGATCGTTCTAAACGAAAGGGTGGTGGAGTAGCAATTCTGTTTAAGAATCATCTCAATATCTCTACCCTCTCAGCCTGTCCAACCCAGGATGGTAAAGCAGAAGCCATCATCACTAAACTCCAATTAAATGCAAAGAAAGCCCTGTACATCATCTGCATGTATATACCACCAGGTAACAATATACCTATCTTAGAAGACTTTCTCAGTTGGGTTTCCACTAATTACCCCCAAGAAACTATAATTCTGGGTGACTTTAATATAGACTGGAATACTATTAATAGTGAAAATCCCTCCTCTCACATAAACCTAAATGGTTTTACCCAATCCATTACCTCTACTACAAGACTTAATAAGCCAAGTAAGAAACAGAGTATCTTAGACTGGATACTCATAAACAAAGTCAACATCACATATAAAGTAGGAACTATGCCTGATGACCTCAGTGACCACTGCTTAACTTATATCACTAGAGAAAAGACTGATTGTCAAAACCTCCCTAACATAAGAAAAATACACTCTACCAAACACTTTAAAATTGACCTATTTCAAAACGAACTCAGAACATGTAACTGGAACCTCTTAAAATCACTTCCACTTAACGAAGCAGTATCATTCTTTAATTCTACTTTCCTTTCCATTTTGGACAAACATGCTCCTGAGCGTACCATTAGAATGAAGTATAATACAGCCCCATGGCTCTCAAATGAAACTAAGAAACTAATTCTCACTAAAAATAAAGTTTGGGCCAAATGGAGATGCCATAGAATCAGCTCTGATTTTCTTCACTTTCGCCAACTTAGAAATCTTACAAAAAAAGCTATAATCACTGACAAAAGAAAATTCTACTGTGAACTTCAAGAAACTCATTTCAATAAACCCAAACAATTCTGGTCTTCAATCAATAGACTCCTGTCACCAGGAATAGCCAAAACTCCCTCCCCTCTAAATGCTGACCCAGATACCCCTTGCCATACTGCAAATGCTTTTAACTCTTTTTTTACTGAAACTATTCAATCTCTTGCTAGACAACTGAACACCAATAACTTTTATCCTCCAAATAATCTAGTAGACTCCTCCTACAACTTCTCTCTTCAACCCATCTCTACCTCTTTCATCTACAGGCTTATTCTCAAACTGAAACCTTGTACCCCCTCTGCTGACAAGCTCCCTTCTCTTTCTTCAAAAGGCTGCTAAAGAAATTGCATACCCAATAACTATACTCATAAATAGAACGATCCAAGAGGGAACCATCCCTGATATCTGGAAAGTCTCTCATATTATCCCACTACACAAAGGTGGTAACTCTATTGACTACTCTAACTTTAGACCAATTGCTCTTCTCTCACCTTTAGCTAAGATTATGGAGAAATGTATTCATCAGCAACTTGTACAGTATCTCTCTTTACACAATATTATAGCTAACTGTCAACATGGCTTTAGACCCCACCATAGCACCTTCACTGCCCTCCTTTCCTTTGTAGATACCATCAACAGCAATCGTAACTCTAATCTTTTCTCCTCTGCTCTATTCATTGACCTCTCTAAAGCATTCGACATGGTTAACCACTCTTCTTTAATTAACATCCTTGAATCCCTCTCATTTGATAACCTTGCCATTAAATGGTTTAATTCTTATCTAAGTAACTGACAACAAGCCGTTCTTTGGGACAACCACATCTCTTCCTTATTGCCCATTTCTATTGGAATCCCTCAGGGCTCTATTCTTGGTCCACTTCTCTTCTCCCTTTACATAAATGATCTTCACTCTGTAATCCCTCAAGCTACCTGCATCCAATATGCTGACGACTCCACTATTATTTGTTCAGCATCTACCTCTTCAGATCTACTCTCACTAACTCAAAATATCTTCAACACAGTAGAAACATGGTTTACTAGACGGTACCTCCTTCTTAATGCTAAAAAAACTAAACTTCTCCTCTTCACCCCCACCACTCGTACCTCCCCATTAAACTTCACCATCTTGTCAAACGACGCCACTGTCATCTTTCCTGACTCAACAACTAAACTGCTAGGAATAACCATTGATAACAATCTCACTTTTGATCAACACATCAACAACACCATCAAAACAGTTAACAGAAAAATAGGATCCTTATACCGTATTAAACCATTTCTCACTCCACCTACCAGAGCTACCATTGCCCACTCCCATCTTATATCTACTCTCTTTTATGCCTCACCTATCTTCACGAACCTTAAGAAGGCTAACCTAAATAAACTAGCAACTTGCTACAATAGCATTGCCCGCTTTGCCACTGGTAACCCTTTCAGAACCCATCACTGTCTTAATTTGAAACTCTTAGGCTGGCTAGAACTACAAAACTATCTTATGATCTCACAACTTACTATTGCCCACAAGATATTGTACCAACCTGATAACACCCCTATACTTTCACAACTTTTAATCCCTTATAACAATCTTACCTCCCTTCGATCCTCTTGTAAACTCATGACCAAATCCATAAAGTCCCACAACTTAGCTGGCGACTCTCTATTCACTAATACTGTAGGTAGAACATGGAATCTGCTACCCACAGATATAACTCTAATCACTTCCTTACCTCTCTTCAAACAAAAAAATCAAACTGTACTTCCAAAATCACTGGCTTTGTTCATGTAGTACTCCAGACTAACTTTCCTCATCCCCCTTTTCTCTACCTTTAACATTACTCTATGCTTAATAGCTAAGCAAACACCTAGTTTTTCTCTTGCCCTTTGCACTCCTTTTATGCACTGACACACTTCTCTCATCTCTCCCCTCTCCTCTCTTCTGTCTTCTTTCTTCTTCTCTCTTCTAGACTATTGTCTCTCCCCTCTTCTCCAATCTTGTATTACTCTTTCAACCTTTCTAGTCTCTTGTTACATTATTTTTTTTTTCTCTCCTACTAATTGTTGAAGCTTATTGGCGTAGCCTTTAGCCATTTAATTGAGATGCTTTGTAACTGACCTAGTATTATTCATTCTATGGTAATTTTGTGTGGCTTACCTATATGTTGATTTTATTACTAAATTCATATTCTTATTGTACTTTTAATTTTTATTATTAATATGTCTCTTTGTCATGTTTTGTGTGGAGCTTTTCTCCCCGGGCCTCTACTGAAAATGGACATATATCCAGCTAGACTAGCCCGGTCAACAAATGTAAAATAAAATAAAATAAAACAAAATAAAATAAAATAAAAATAAAAATAAAAATAAAAATAAATGTGTTAAGATAGGTATCAGAAATATATGTGTATTATAGGTTCATAGGTATATACTAGTCTAATGACTACCAGGCCTTTATAAGCCTAACCATGCCGTCCAGCCTAGTTGTGTCCCTATGTATAACGGGCGTTTTTATTAGGAGGAGATGTTAGATAGGTATCTGCAATATATGTTTATTACAGGTTCATAGGTATATACTAGGGTAATGACTACCCGGCCTTTATAAGCCTAACCATGCAGTCCAACCCAGTTGTGTCCCTGTGTATAATGGGCATTTATCAGCAATATATGTGTATTATAGGTGCATAGGTATATACTAGTCTAATGACTACCAGATCCTTTATAAGCCTAGCCATGCAGTCCAACCCAGTTGTGTCCCTGAGTATAATGGGCGTTTATTTGGAGGAGATGTTAGATAGGTATCAGCAATATATGTGTAATATAGGTTCGTAGGTATATACTAGGGGAATGACTACTACTGCATTTATAAGCCTAACCACCCAGTCCACCCCAGTTGTGTCCCTGAGTATAACGGGCGTTTATTAGGAGGAGATGTTAGATAGGTATCAGCAATAAATTTGTATTATAGGTTCATAGGTATATACTAGGGTAATGACTACCAGGCCTTTCTAACCTAAAAATGCAGTCCAACCAGTTGTGTCCCTGTGTATAACGGGCGTTTATTAGGAGGAGATGTTAGATAGATATCAGCAATATATGTGTATTACAGGTTCATAGCTATATTCTAGGCTAATGACTACCAGGCCTTTATAAGTCTAAGCATGCAGTCCAACCCGATTGTGGCCCTATGTATAGCAGGCGTTTATTAGGAGAAGATATTAGATAGGTATCAGCAATAAATGTGTAATATAGGTTCATAGGTATATACTAGGGTAATAACTACCAGGCCTCTATAAGCCTAACCATGCAGTCCAACCCAGTTGTGTCTCTATGTATAACGGGTATTTATTAGGAGGAGATGTTAGATAGGAATCAGCAATAAATGTGTATTATAGGTTGATAGGTATATACTAGGGTAATGACTACTAGTGCATTTATAAGCCTTACCATGTAGGCCAGCCCAGTTGTGTCCCTGTGTATAATGGGCGTTTATTAGGAGGAGATGTGTTAAGATAGGTATCAGAAATATATGTGTATTATAGGTTCATAGGTATATACTAGTCTAATGACTACCAGGCCTTTATAAACCTAACCATGCCATCCAGCCCAGTTGTGTCCCTATGTATAACGGGCATTTTTATTAGGAGGAGATGTTAGATAGGTATCTGCAATATATGTTTATTACAGGTTCATAGGTATATACTAGGGTAATGACTAGCTGGCCTTTATAAGCCTAACCATGCAGTCCAACCCAGTTGTGTCGATTTGTGTATAACAGACATTTATTAGGAGATGTTAGATAGGTATCAGCAATATATGTGTATTAAAGGTTCTTAGATTCATAGGTATATTCTAGGCTAATGATTACCTTGCCTTTATAAGCCTAACCATGTAGTCCAACCCAATTGTGTCCCTGTTTTTAACAGGCATTTATTAGGAAGAGATGTTAGATAGATGTCAGCAATATATGTGTATTATAACTTAATAGGTATATACTAGGCTAATGACTACCAGACCTCTATAAGCCGAACCATGCAGTTCAACCCAGTTGTATAACGGGCGTTTATTAGGAGGAGATGTTAGATAGGTATCGGCAATATATGTTTATTATAGGTTCATAGGTATATTCTAGGCTAATGACTACCAGGCCTTTATAAGCCTAACAATGCAGTCCAACCCAGTGGTATCCCGGTGTATAACGGGCGTTTATTAGGAGATGTTAGATAGGTATCAGCAATATATGTGTATTATAGGTTCATGGGTATATACTAGGATAATTACTAATAGGGCCTTTATAAGCCTAACAATGCAGTTCAACCCAGTTTTGTCCCTGTGTATAACTGGTGTTTATTAGAAGGAGATATGTTAGATAGCTATCAACAATATATGTGTATTATAGGTTCATAGGTATATACTAGGCTAATGACTACCAGGTCTTTATAAGCCTAACCATGCAGTCCAACCAGCTGTGTCCCTATGTATAATGGGCGTTTATTAGGAAGAGATCTTAGATAGGTATCAGCAATATATGTGTATTATAGGTTCATAAATTCATAGGTATATTCTAGGCTAATGACTACCTCGCCTTTATAAGTCTAACCATGCATTCCATTCCAGTTGTGTCCCTGTGTGTAACAGGTGTTTATTAGGAGATATTAAGACAGTTATCAGCAATATATGTGTATTAAAGGTTCATAGGTATATACTAGCGTAATGACTAGCAGGCCTTTATAAGCCTAACCATGCAGTCCAACCCAGTTGTGTCCCTATGTATAACGGGCATTTATTAGGAGATGTTAGATAGGTATCAGCAATATATGTGTATTATAGGTTCATAGCTATATACTAGGCTAATGACTACCAGGCCTTTATAAGCCTAACCATGCAGTCCAACCCAGTTGTGTCCTTATGTATAATAGGCGTTTATTAGGAGGAGATGTTAGGTAGGTGTCAGCAATATATGTGTATTAATGGTTCATAGATTCATAAGTATAGTCCAGGCTAATGACTACCAGGCTTTTATAAGCCTAACTATTCTGTCCAACTCAGTTGTGTCCATGTGTTTAATGGGCGTTTATTAGGAGGAGATGTTAGATAGATATCAGCAATATATGTGTATCATAGGTTCATATGTATATACTATTCAAATGACTACCAGACCTTTAGAAGCCTAACCATGCAGTCCAACCCAGTTGTGTCCCTATGTATAATGGGTGTCTGTTAGGAGGAGATGTGTTAAGATAGGTATCAGCAATATATGTGTATTATAGGTTCATAGGTATATACTAGGCTAATGAGTACCAGGCCTTTATAAGCCTAACCACGCAGTCCAACCAGTTGTGTCCCTATGTATAACGGGCGTTTATTAGGAGGAGATGTGTTTGGTAGGTATCAGCATTATATGTGTATTATAGGTTCATTAGTATTTTCCATGCTAATGACTACTAGGGACTTTATAAGCTTAACCATGCAGTCCAACCCAGTTGTGTCCCTGTGTATAACGGGCATTTGTTAGGCGATGTTAGATAGGTATCAGCAATATATGTGTATTATAGGTTCATAGGTATATACTAGTCCAATTACTAATAGGGTCTTTATAAGCCTTACCATGCAGTCCAACTCAGTTGCGTCCCTATGTATAACGGGTGTTTATTAGGAGATGTTAGATAGGTATCAGCAATATATGTGTATTATAGGTTCGTAGGTATATACTAGGCTAATGGCTACCAGGCCTTTATAAGCCTAACCACGCAGTTCAACCCAGTTGTGTCCCTATTTATAACAGGCATTTATTAGCAGATGTTAGGTAAGTATAAGCAATATATGTGTATTTTAGGTTCATAGGTATATACCAGGCTAATGACTACCAGGGCCTTCATAAGTCTAACCATGCAGTCCAACCCAGTTTTGTCCCTGTGTATAATGGGCATTTATTAGGAGAGGATGTTAGATAGGTATCAGCAATATATGTGTACTATAGGTTCGTAGGTATATAGTAGGCCAATGACTACTAGTGCCTTTATAAGTGTAACCATGCAGTCCTACCCAGTTGTGTCCCTATGTATAACGGGCGTTTTTTAGGAGGAGATGTTAGATAGGTTTCAGCAATATATGTGTATTATAGGTTCATAAGTATATTCTAGGGTAATGACTACCAGGCCTTTATAAGCCTAACTATGCAGTCCAACCCAGTTGTGTCCGTGTGAATAACGGGCATTTATTAGGCGTAGATGTTAGATAGGTATCAGCAATATATGTGTATTACAGGTTAGAGGTTCATAGGTATATTTCTTCTTTCCTCTCACTAACCATTTCCTTCTTTCCCCTCCCCCTTTTCTCTTTGCCTTCTCTTCTCTTTCTTTCCCCTATCTTCTGCCTTACCTCCTCTTCCCACTTGTGCGTCACCCATCTTCCTTTGGTACTTTTACCCTTTTTCTCTCTCTATATTTTAATACTCTTTTTATTTTTATCCTCTCAAATTGACTTGGTATTTTTTTGTTATTATACAATTGTACAGCTTGTCTATTTCTGGTTTATCTTTTGATTTTATCGATTAATTAGTTTTTGATTATCCTGTTATTTTATTGTATTTTGTGTGGAGCTTTTCTCCCCGGGCCTCTACTGAAAATGGAAATATATCCAGCTAGACTAGCCTGGTCAACAAATGTAAAATAAATAAAAAAATAAAAATATTCTAGGCTAATGACCACCAGGCCTTTATAATCCTAGCCATACAACCAAAATGTGACATGCAAGTTTTATGTCTTAGACACTTTTATAGGACATGAATTAATGACTACCTGTGTCCATCAGGAACATAGACATACGACCAGGGATGAATTTATTATTTCTCATCTACTGGTTAAAGTTATACTTATGTATGGTAAGTCGTAAGGCAAGGGTATTTTCCTTAACAGAACTGTGGTGCCTCTTCTAGAAAATAGGAATTCCCTTAGATATGTATCTGTTTCTTCAACATATCCTATTTATGTCACAAGCAAAATTTAAGTCTTTAGATCTAGTAGTTCTGATGCTGTTTATTTTGGGATGTACAAATGCTTCATCAGAGCTGCATCCATGGATGCCTTGCATGCCTGGCATAGATCGCCTCTCAGTATTCTGAATGAGAAAGAGTATAAAGATAGGACTTTGGAGTGATATACAAAGGACATTGTGTTTACTCCCTGCATTCTTTTTGTAAAGTACCTTTGTAGACGTTCTAGTGCTGCATGTGTTTGGGTCAGGCATATTGCAAAGGGGACATTTACTCTATGATGGGTCTGATAAGGGATCAGTATAGGGGTATGATGCCTTGGCTGAACTTAGATGCCATGCCTTTACTTATAAGTTGAACAATATAGAAGGATTTTCTTACTACCCTGGACACATGTTGGTTAAAGGCTAGGTTATAATCTACATGAGTCTCCAGATCCTTAACTAGTGAGTAAACTCTTAGGGGTATTTTATCAATGGCATAGTTTCCTGGGGTGGTCATCTTCTCAAAGGATACTATAAATGTATTTCTTGGCTTTGAGTTTTAAGACATGACTTTGGCACCAGTAATTTCCCTGGGTTAGATCTTCCTGCAGGGTATTTTCCTCTTGGTGGGATTTTATGACTGCTCCCAGCTTGCAATCATCTATGATCTTGTTCAGCCAGAGGCCTTTGACATTCGCTTTGAAGCTTGAGAAGTAGATTTCAAAGAGTAGTGGGCCCAGCATGGAGCCCCGAGGGACTCCACTGGTGACCGGCCTCTTTGTGGAAGTCTACTCACTGCTCCTAACCTCCTGGGTCCTATCCATGAGTCAAATGACTACCCAGCACATTATAAAGGGGTTTGTGCCTAGTTTTTTAAGTTTGTTAACAATACTCGTGTGGGGTATTGCATCAAATGTTTTACCCAGATCAAGATAGGCAGTTTACACCACTCTAGCCTAGTCCACTGCCTTGACGATCAAAAGTCCACCAGGTTCAGTAAGCATGACCTTCCTTTGACAAAGCTAAACTGGGATGGATCCAGTGTCAAGACATCTCCTATGTATTTGTTGATCATTTCCATGATAATTCTTTCCATGGCTTTGCAAATAAGACTAGTCAGACTAATGGGTCTGTAATTACCTGGATCTGTTGGTCCTCCCTTATGAAAGGGGATGACCATTGCACTCCTCCATTTAAGTAGTACAAAGCCTGTTTTAATGCTATAGTTAAATAGTGACTCCAGGGGTCCTGCTATGTCATAACTTAGACTATTCAGGTGGCATCCCAGGATGTTATCTGGGCCCACTGAGGCTCTGTTTTTGGCTTTAGTGGGCACAGCCAGGAAATGTTCTCTCGATACAGCTGGAAGGGTTATGTTTGAGGGTATTTCTCGAGGGTGAGTGGGGGTAAAATTGGAACTGAATTTGCCTGCCAGCAGATTCGCTATACCTCCTGGTTCAGTGAATGTGGCACCATTAACCAACAATTTATCACACTGCTGTGTGATGTTCTTAAGGCTTCTGACATAGCTGAAGAAGGCCTTATGGTTGCCTTTTGCTTGAAAAGATATCTTAACTTCAAATTTGGCTTTATCTGACCTAATTAAGCTTCTTAGTTGCATGTTTATTTTGATGAGAGAGTTTTTATCTTTTTTTTTTCTTTTGTTGTATATCCTGTTTAATTTTGTATGCCACCAGCACTGTTTGCTTTTGGAGTTAGTTATTGGCTACATCTGGTAGGTGCAACAGCCTCTATGCAGCTATTGACATGGGTGTAGAGAGTTTCTATGAACAATTCTGCATAGGCTGCTGTGTTCTCTGCATTCAGGGTGGTTACTGAATTTTGACAAACTATCTCTTAATAAAAGGTAGTTTTCCTTGAAATAGTTCCGAACTGTTAATGGATTTACTGTGGCTAATGAGATGATTTTGATTTTGAAGGAGACAGCTTTATGGTTGAACCTTACCAGGGAGGAAGTGCAGCATTCTTCCATATTTGTGAGTATAAGGTCCAGTATTTTGGAGCCTCTGGCGGGTGTTTGCAGAAATTGGTCAAGCTTGTTTGTATTTATGAAGTCCATGAATCTCTGTGTCTGCAATTTTGAGACCATGTAAATTTTCCAGTCTATAGGAGAGCACTTAATGTCCCCATGAGTGAGGTGTTTGATTGGATGGTAAGTGTCTCCAGTAGGTCCAAGTATGCACTGTGATTTTCTTGGGGCATGGAGAGTGGCCTGTAGCTAGTTAGGCTATAGTACAGAACTTTATCTATGATTATCTGAAAATGAAAAAAACTCCAGTGTATCTTCCTGTTTAACCAACCCATACGTATACTTGTTATTGATGTATATCAAGACATCTCCACCTTTAGCCTCGCTCTGTGCAGCTACTGGTCTAAAAGTGTTAAAACCACTGAAACCTTGTACCACTTGAATACTCCCTGCAGCTTAAACCATGTCTCAGTAACTGCACAGAAGTCTATTTTCTTGAGGGTTAGGAGGGCTTTGAAGTTTAGGCTCCTGTCATTCATCAGTAACACCTTAAGGTTCATTTAAGCTGGTTCTGCTATGTCAGTATGTTTGTCAATTTGGCATTGCCTAAAAAGGCACTATGGAGATGGATAAAGTTTTAGCCAGTATTCAAAAGCCAAGAGGGGACAGGTGCAGACCATCCCCGTTAAAACAACATGTTAACTAGGTCTTCCCATGCTGACAAATATTGGATCCCCTTAGAATGACACCAGAAACTCAGCCAATTGTTAAAATTAATCATATTTTGTTCATATTGTAGCACCATCGTCAGTGAAGGTAATATGCTCTTCAGTGCTAGGCTCATACCAGCCTGAGACACATATTCCAAGAGCTCCATGATGTCTCGTCACATAGTCCAGGGTTGTATGTCTCAGGTCATTTACACATATATAGCCTATGATGGAATCATACTAGTACTTATGATGTAATAACTTGAGTGCATGTGTAATTTGGCAGATCCTGGCTCCAGATAGGTAACTAACCATATCTTCTCCTTGTTCAGTCTGATTAGAGAGGCATCAATATGTCTTACTATGGATTCCTCTATGACTAGAGTCCTGAGAAGTGTGTTCACTTGCCTTAAGGACTTTGTTTTGGGGTCTCCATTTATTGTTATTGCTTCTTTGGTGTTAGGTGTTGTTTTTGCCGAGTGCTTTTGTGTTTGCTGAGGAACAGCTGTGCCAATAGATGGTCTATATGATCTTTGCTGTTTAGGAAGATTGCATTTAAGAGTCTCAACATACATTAGTCTGTGTGCGTGTGTGTTGTGTGCTATATGTAGTAGGTGTTTTGTGTATGTGGTTTGGTAAACTAATATATGTTTTTATGTGACAGTTTAGCCTCCAGTGACATTGTGTAAGTACACTTCCCTCATACAGTATCTGTGACTTTAAGGATTAAGTACTTGTTGGTAAACATGAGACAATTGCTACATTGTCAGAAGAGACCCATCTTCATCAGACTGGCTGCAAAGAGGTTAAAAAACTGCATATCCATGCTTCCTGGTCCTTTAACTGGCAAGCTACAAGGGAGTGGTGACCTAGAGGGTACATAAGGCTATTAAGGGTACTTTAATGGGACAGATTAATCTTCTTCTACTTTCGGCTGCTCCTGCTAGAGGTCACAACAGTGGATCATCAGTCCGCAGAACAAGTGTCAGTGGAGTTTTACTGTGTCAAGTTGCCAGCCCAGTGCTTAACCTTCACAGGAGGTGCATACACACACACACACACACACACACACACACACACACACACACATGCACACGCACACACACACACACGCACACACGCACACACACACACACACACACACACACACACACACACACACACACACACACACACACACACACACACACACACACACACACACACACACACACACACACACACACACACACACACACACACACACACACACACACACACACACACACACACACACACACACACACACACACACACACACACACACACACACACACACAATCTCACCATTTAGGGCCAAATGAGAATGATGAATATACTTACCACATGTCTTTGGAATGTAGAAGGAAAACAAAGCACCCAGAATGTGGGGAGGACATGCAGACTCCGCACAGAAGGCACTGGTACCTGATTGGAGCAGACTTGGCTAAAACATGCTTCCTTTGGTGACTGTGAAATACTAAATTCTACTAAATCTAATGGTATTGCCACTTGATGCACAAACTGGTTGCACTAAGCTTGTAAGTTTTGCAAATTCATTTACTCTAGTACTGTTCATTGTTTTATTCCTAGGCATTCCAGTGACACTATATATGTTTTCTAATAAAAACTTAAAGGCATATCAAAACATAAATTCTCTAATAGAGATTTTGACTCAGCTAATGCCAATAAGGTGTACTTTGATTATATAGATAACAGAGTAATCTTATTACATATTCCCTCATTTAAACTCAAGTAGATAATGCCATATATTACTTTTATAAAAAAAATGCATTTTATCACAAGGACAACAACTTTGGAAGCCCAGCAAGTATAAAATATTAGCCCACTCCGTGTTACATAGTAAAATAGGAGGAGCCATGATTTTATGGAAAAAAACGAATAATCTCCATAATTTTATATCAATACAAAGATAACGATAGGTTGTTGTCTTTAGCTGCTTTACTTTATAATACAGTCTGGACATTAACACTGACTGGTTCCCAGAAGAGGTATTAAACTTGCCAAAAAGCTTCTGGATATTATCCTAAACAACCTAAAAGTAACCTTAATTTTGGGTACTGGTTTTAATTGCATCCTAAATAAAAAAAGATGTTCCTCAACAGAATTAACTTCTTCTGCTAAAGGTAAAAAAGTGGGTTGAAATCCTGTATCTGATAGATACATACTTCTTAAAAGATACTGGGCAGGATTCACAAAGCCTCCGTGTAAGAGTTATAACTCATACATGGAGGCTGCAGTTAAACTGAGTGATGTCAGCATGCTTTGCATATTCATGAGAGCATGCTGAATCACACCTAAGGCTAACACCGTCCATGTAAGACAGTAGGGGGCGTGTCCATAGGCCGAGCCCTGTAAGCGGACACGCCCCCAGAAGAGGAAAAGTGCCCAAAGTAAACACCCATGACAGAGTCCACGGAAATGTGAATAAACAGAACACAACACGTGCCCCCACAGACTAAGAACAGAAAACATATAAATAAACATGTTATATAATTTTTTTAAATTGTAAAGATGTTTAACCGTGAGTGCGCTCGTTTGCGTGGGCGTGCCCGTAGTGCAGCTACAGTTAGCAGTCAGTGGGAAAGCATATAAGAACTAAATATGCAAAATAAGCCAGAAAGCAATAGCGTAGCGGTAGAGATGTTGGCTGAAGAGCAGGCATTCATGGTTCGAGCCCCCACAACACCAATTTTTATTTTTAGCAAAATAAGCACAAAACAAGTCCCTGACAAATATGTACACATAAAACCACATTTTATGTAAAATGTAATGAAATAGCCCATTTATATTGAAGAAATGTGAGGTAACAAAAGAATAAAAAATGCCAGATGTGCCCATAGCTGAGCTACAGTTTAACAGGGTGAGTGCATCTGCCCATAGATGAGCAGTGGTTTAACTGGTGCAAAATGAGTGCCCGTAGCTGAGCAGTGGTTTAACACACTAAATCTATGTGCCCCTAACTGAGCTGAGCGTAATATGCGTGCTGATAGCCAAATGAGGCTTAAACCAGCGTACCCCGTTTGCGCGGAGCTGCGCACCGCGCAAACAAGGTAACCGACTGGCAATGTTGAGCAAGCCGTATCAAAACTGCCTTTACACAGACACACCCCTCAGCATGTCTAGACAGTCATGAAAAAGCAGTGGCCAGGTTCGAACCCAGGATACTATACACCATAGTCAAGGTACCAAACCACTAAGCCATGATAGCAGTACCTAGAAATGCAATAATAGCTAATATATAGGAATGAATACAAACTGGAGCATGACAATGCAGGTTTACTGAAGTTGATACAATTCCAAAATGGCCAATCACAGATATGTGCGGGAAAAATGGACTATATAAGCCCCATAGGCGGGAATACACAGCATAAACGATTGTAGAACTGAACTGCAGGCAGAATGACAGGAGTAGGAGAGGGTAGTTGCTTTCGAGCACAGAAGTGGGGCATTGAGGAGTCCAGGTACATGGTCTGGCTCCTAGTCCACAATCATGAGGCCCAACTCATGCAGGGCCAGGTCCTCTGGGGACCATACAGGGCTGAGGCGTGGGACCAGTTGGCTCATGATCTCACCAGTGCCACAGGGATTCCAAGGACTGGTGAGCAGGTCCGTCACCACCATGTGGACCTGAAGAGACGCAAGCAGGACCAACTGAACCTTTGGATCCAGGAGGCCTGGCAAACACCCAATGCCCCACTACTGAGTAAGTTACATTTAATCATGTATGTAAGAAATTAAACTAGCTGATATTATGGAGATGTGTATTCCAATATTACTTCATTTATATTACAGCTGCAGGTGTCCGTTCTGCGAACCACAGAGCCTATGGCGATAGGCTGGTGCGGTTGCGCCACCAGGCAGGTCAGTAATACACTACCAGTAACTGTAAAGAAATATAAAAGTATGACAGTCAGCAGAGGAGTGCAGTGTAGTCACTAAGGAATAAAATGTGCAAGTAACAGTGTGAAAGTGTCTGCAAGTATTGCTTGATTACAAAAGTGTGTTTCAGCCTGTAAGTTAAACCGAAAAATGAAACTGTCTGACATAAATTCTGAAATAAAAATGCCCCACCTGTAAGAAAATAGTACACAACCTGCAGCAGGCTGAAAAGTATAGCTGCAGAAGATGATGAAATCACATGTGTGAAATATATCCCTGTTGAAATATTGAAACATGACAGAAGTGAGACTGCTGGAAAGGATTGTAATAACTACAGGTAAAACATGTCAATAAAGCCTAGAAGTAAGTACCATCCTGAATAGTAAAATGAAAGCAAGTGAGAGAGTGTGAGAAAGTGTCATGAATCCAGCAATACAGTAGTAATAACCCCTGAATAAAGTATACTGCAGTCAAGACAGAATGAAATGCATGTGAGAATCAAAACCAAACAGCAAAATCTGTTCAAAGTGTTGCTGCATCTGGAATGTGTATCCCAAAATCTGGATATGTTGCTCTCAGTCTGCAATATGCAGATAGGATGATTGTCTGATATACCAAACATCCACATTTGTCTACAGCTATATAAAGCAAATGTAGCAGGATGATGTAGCTGAACAAAGCTAGATATGAATGTGTATGAAGAACAATAAAATGTATATTGATGTTGCAGTAACAGTCCTATCACCAAGTTGAAATAGTTATCATATAGGAAACTGTAGTTAGAACAGTAGTGTGTATATATCTGTAGCTATTAGAACTGTACAGCATATGTATTGGTATTTGAAGGTGTTAATATTATTTTCTTCACCCCACCCTATAACCACATATAACCCATTACACGTGAAAATGGTATGTGCAATCACAATTAACACCCCTGGACATTTGTCCTGTTGGGTCATATATATTTGCATGTCCGTTGATGCATCTGCCCTGTTCATACATCCAAACCTGATGGCCTGTTGCCATCAATTAACCCTGCATGTTGTTGGACTGTGTATTGCTGTTCAAATTATGCATGTGTCATGCACGCTGTTCAATGGTGTGAATATCTGGGTGTTTGGTTAATGGGAATACTAATGCATGCTGTTACAACTAATTGTGAATGGTATTATATGTCACTAACCCAAACTGTCATGACATAATGCAAAGCATAGGATGACAGGGAAGGCGGGTTCCAGCGGACCCACCTCTCCCACCTCAGCTGGCAAGTGCATCTGGCACTAGTGCCGAGTCTGGACCCTCCTCCGGTGGTCCTGTGCCACCTGCGGGTGGAAGTGCTGCAGGGGATGGGGCTCGCCCCCCTTCTGCAAGTGTGGTCGGAGGAGAACCACCACTCACCCTCCGTAGAGTCCGGACTGTGGTGCGTAGGGAGATTTGCGACTCTGTTCTCGAGCCCCTACGCCAGCTTGAGGCACGGGTGGCACAACTAACGGGCATGCCTGTTGCCCGGCCTACACAGCCCCCAGCACAGCCCCATCCTGGGCAGTGAAGGAACAGTGGCAACTGCCTATGGGTGGGGATATCAGTTCCACTGTTGCCATCTGTGGGTTCATGGGCTCTGGATATCCAAACCTCCGTCCCCGTCAATTGTGTAACCCCCCCCACATGTGTCATACACCGCCCCTGTATGCGTCTTGTTTGTCTTGTCTGTTTACCTACCCAACCTACCTCCCCAGCTGTACCGACTTCCTTCACCTGACATGCCACTCTCACCTGAAAAAAAAAAAAAAAAAGGGCACTCTGTACCCACAAAAAAATTACGCCCCATACATAGCTGCCCATTCCGCACACATGTCTGCTGGACATGGAATCTATCAATTACAATTAGCTGTACAACAAGTATTATTGTTGTCCTGACACCTCTCTCAGGGGTGGAAGGTTTCAAATGTCACACCAAATTACATACATATGCACAGCTGTTGCTGATGAAGAAATGGGCAGCTATGGGCCTTACCTACATCCCTCCTGCAAATCCCAAGCTTGTTTCCCTACTGTCTTACCCTCTTTGTGACCCCTTTTTCACCACTTTCCTGTCTCCCCATTTTCTTTTCTTTCAAAGAAAATAGCGCAGGTGTGCGCCAGAGTAAGCACTGTTAAGCGGTTGTAAGCGAGTGTGCGCTTGTGTGCACGGAGCTAACCGCCAGTGAGCATGCGTGAGCACCACGCAAACCAGCGCTAACCCGGTTACAACTGCTTAAAAGTGCCTTAGTCACTTTGATTGACAGGTCCTGTACTCAGTTCAAAAGCAAAATAAAATCCCACTGTCAGTCCTGAACCCAGGACCTTGGAAACACTAGTCTGTATGACCTACCACTAAGCCATGACTCTTATACAAGAACATTGTGCTAAAATAAATATAACATGTAATAGTAGGGATGAATGTAAAGGGAATATAGGATGTGTAGTACCCAAAGCATGTCATGTAGAATTACTGTCAAAACTACTGGATTCCCACAATAGTACTGTGTGAACACAAACAGCCATGCTAGTTGGTAGCTTGTAGATAATAATGTCAGTTAAAGTACATATATAAATGTATGTATATGTACATTATATATAAATAAATATCTATATATCTATATATAGTTGTAGGAGTCATTGTGCATACACACTTACTACAGGGAACATGAGAGAGGAATGGAGAAATGTGAATCTACAACACAGCCTGAATCATGAGAGAGATACTAACCTTTACACTCACAGAACACTGTCCACAGCATACCAGCATGGTCCCCGCCCTTACAATCTGAAAAGGCAACGCCTATCCCACATACCCTTTTATAGCACTGACCTGAAATCACAGTGAGAACTGCAATCAGTACATAACTGGCTGTATGCAATTAGCAAATGCTGGCTTACAACTGGTGCAGAGGCCATCACATGGATCTATGCAGATACCTATAAAAGCATCCAGTACTAACACTCCACACATGCAATACATTCATTGCACTGTCTGGAAGCAGACAGAGTGAGAGAGAGAAAAGTGAGAGAGAGAGAGAACAAAAAAAAAAAAATTATACACTGTGACTCTGTCACCCGAAGCTGTCAGCAGTGACAGTAGCAGCAGCAAGCAGAAGCAGTGGTAACGCAACCAGCTGCGACAAACACAGGTAATGCAAAGTAGCAGGTTAGTAGTGTGCATACTGTGAACCCTCCAAATGTGTCATAGGTCTGTATCTATAGGTATGTCCATGTGATATGTTGTGTGTGCGTAGTTCCACCAAAAGTGGATAAAGGGGATGACCATACATTACATGTCAATCAGTCTTAGGCCATGATCCTGGCAGCAGTTGTCTGTGCATTGCCCCCAGCAATGGCTGTAGTGACTGCTTTGAAAGGTCAGCCAAAAGGCAGGATCAGCCCATCACAAAGGCACACTGGCTGGGAACAAGTGTCTGCAGGTACCCGATATCACTGCATATGCATCCCATACTGCATAATTCCATAGCTTAGCAGACCAGGCCGGTTATGCATATGATGTGGTAGTTCCCAGGGTCAGTCGAGGTGCCTCCTTAGTGGTGTGGGACCACTGTCGCTGTATGCCACTGTCCAGGTACATATCCTGTAGTACGGCCATGATAAATTATCAGTGTTATATGCGGTTGTATGTCCTCTCGGAGTGCAGGTAGCACACATCCAGGGATACCATGAGGTCACAGTGATGCTGTGTGTTCTGCTCTGCTGAGGGCGGCCCTCACCTGGACATGTCAGATGATAGGGAGGTTACATACAGCTGTGATAAATATTTCAACTGGTGGGGGAGATGGAGGGGGGATACGTGCACAGAACATGTCTGCAAGACTGTTGCCAATATCCGTGTGTTTGGTGAAAATTAAGTAGGTGTGTATTAACACAGAGCATATCTGAGGCATGTGGTCCATATGTGTAACATAACTGAAGAAGGCCTTGTGGTCATCCATAGTGTTTGTGGCCATTTCCCTCCCAGAGTAGGCCGTGGCCATTGTTATGATGGACCGTAGCATAGTACCAGTGCTGATCACAGATGCCTTCCCTTAATGTGAATGTGCTCTGTCCTGCAGTAGCCTCCTGCTATTGTTATACAATCTGCCCCTGTCTGGGGTCCACCGGACAGAATGCCTAACCTTTGTGCATAGGGTCAGGGTTAGAAATGTGTGTGCAAGTTCCATGCAATCTGTGGCATGTCCATGGTAAGCATTTGCAAAGGGGTCAGCAGTGTGGCTTGTGGCTTCCACTGGCCCAGTGTGCTGCATGGATACCATCTCAGTCCCAGCAAGTGAATAACTGTCTAATCACATACATATCAAAGTAGTCTACTGTGCTGGTGGTGGTGGTGGTTCGATATGTATATCCAGGCCGAGTAACTTCTGTCCACATCACAGTAGTGGACGGCGTCCCACATACAGTACCTTGGGATGAACCCCCAGAGTGAGGTTGTGCATTGGACCTGTCGGTGTGTGCTGACCGATGGGGCATGCTACTATGTTGTGTGGAATGTGGCAGGTATTGTTGCACAGGTGTTGGCTGAGCACTGATATCTGGCCATGTGCTTGTGTATCCACCACGACACACACACATGCAACATATGGGAGTAGTAGTATATCATTACACATGAGTATCATGTATAGTATGTGTGCCATATATTGCTGACATAGTCTGCTGATATCCTGTTTGTGTTCTCTTCCAGGGAGATGGCGCGTCAGCGTAATCCCACCTGCTCTGTAGCGGAAGACGAGGAGATCCACCAGAGCCTGGTGTGGGAGTATGACATCCTGTTTTCCTGCACCAGTCAGAATCAGCAGGACAGGGCTGCACTGTGGTAAGACCTTGTCCGTAGGGTAAATGATATTGGCACGCATAACAGGACATATGAGCAGGTATGACATCACTGCAGTGATTTAATCTGAAGTGTCCATCAGCGTGCATCAGATATCCACAGGCAACAGGTTGCCACAGGAGGTGGGGTGGCCACACCCCCCCCCCTCACCAGACTGGAGGGGCTACTCCTAAGTGTTGTGGCTCCAGCCCCGGAACAGCAACAGCAGTACACCTGCATTATGATGGAGGCTGGTTCCACACAGCAGCACGACATGGAGCGTGCAGGTAATATGCCATATGTACACTTGACTGTTCTGTACACTGTATCAAATGCAATATCAATGGCACAGTTGTGCCCACTGACATTAATCTCATCATTTCTGCAGGTCCCTCCGGGGTTACAGCAAGGCAGGCCATCCATGCTGGTGAGTGTGTTTAACTTAACCTATAATAGTCCTGATAATGCTAGTAACAGTAGTGTAACTCGGTAGTGCTCTGTGTGTATACTGCAGGGTGTGCATGTGTGCAGGTGTGCCTGTGCCCATATGTGCATGTGTGCATGTGTGCAGGTGTGCCTGTGTCCACGTGTGCATGTGTGCATGTGTCCACGTGTGCATGTCTGCATGTGTGCATGTGTGCCTGTGTGCATGTGTGCATGTGTGCATGTGTGCATGTGTGCCTGTGTGCATGTGTCCACGTGTGCATGTCTGCATGTGTGCCTGTGTCCATGTGTGCATGTGTGCCTGTGTCCATGTGTGCATGTGTGCATGTGTCCATGTGTGCATGTGTGCATGTGTGTAGAAGTGCATCACTGGTAACAATGTCTGGAGACTGTAAACTGTGTTTCCTCTCTTCCTCCCACAGGTTCTGGTGCTGCTTTGGTGACCTGCAGCAGGGAACCTGAATCTTGTGCCATGGGTACTGGTAATGATGATATTTGTGTAATGGTACAGGAAGGTGTGTCAGGGTCCGCCATTGGTCAGCCAATTGACAGTACACAGCTGTCAACCCCATCATTGCGCACAGTCATCCTGCCAGTGCATCCTTTGTCACCATTGTCCCTAGGTGATGGACAGGATACAGTGGGCATAGACCAGGGTAATGTGGTACCTGTGGCACATGCGTCCCCACACAGTAGCCATGGGCAGGGTCCTCCGATTATACCACACAGACAGTTGCCCATGGGTTCTCGTGGGAGCATCCATGGGCGTACTGCCTCTGGCCGACGTGCCCAAAGAGGTCTGTCAACCTCAGCTATGTTTTGGACTGTCATGCAGGCACAGTCGCGTATGGAAAGGTACACCAGACAGGGTCTGAGGGAGCTGAGAGCATGTCGCACAGCCATGACAGACAGTATGCGTGACATTGCGGATGCTATCCGTAATTTCACCGATGTCATAGACAGACGTTGTGGGGACATATTACAGCAGTTCCACAACCAGATGTCCATGAGCCAGGGCAATGGTGGGCATTTGCGGCGTTGACGTTTCCATATGCAGGCAACAGCAGCAGCTGGCAGTTGGCGCAGATGACAACAGGCTCGCGCACGCCCCCATACTGCCAGCAGCAGCCCCAGCAATGCTGGTTCTGTGCTGTCATCGGAACGCCCCAGCAGACCACGTGCACGTGGCTCTGGACAGTCCCAACAGAGACCTGTGTCCAGTCAGCACACTCCCGCTTCTGATGACAGTACCCAGTCTGGCTTAGTACTGGATACGGTCCATAGCACCCCTGCCAGACACAGGTACTGTGTCCGTGCCCACAGACACTGATCTGTATGACCTGCCAGGTGCAGGTCTGTGGCTGTCCACAAACCCCTGTATATGGCAGTCATGAGGTGGAACTGTGTGCGTGCATACACACATGCAAAATGTTAACACCTAGGGCGACCACATACACGCACACACTGCACCAACACTGCCCCACCCTGTACTGCTGCCCCTCAACAACACACATACACACACATGTCAATTGGTGGTATCAGTGGCTAACTCAGGCATACCTAATCCACACCCTGTTCATATGATGACACTGTGCCACCTCCTGCAATCTTCAACATCATTGTGGGAACAGGTAAACACGTTGCTGATGCACAGGGTGACTACATAGAAGTGTATTAGTAGTATCATGTTGGTAACATTACAGTGTGCTGCTATGACTGTGTGTTTATCCCAGCATGCCTGCTGCAGTAACTGTATGAATGTCCTGAATTGTTATCTGCTCCAATAGTACATACCAAAGTATAACAGCTGCACATAATTGCATGCCGGTGGTAAGGTTGTCAACAGATAGCTGCATACATGGGTAGCACAGGGGGAAAGCTAACGCAAGTAGTGATATGCAATGGTGGACATGTACAGTAATGGTGTCAAGTTGCCCACAATGACTATGCAATGTGGATGTTCGCGCATGTAGATATGTGTGCAGTACCAATGTAATCCAAATCACAAATAACTATGACATAATATCAGTTCTACCATGGGCATCTGCGCTGTGTATTCCTGGGTACATGTTGATAGTGCCTACATATTTGCATTGTTACTTACTGTTATTGTTACCCCTTCTTTGTTCTACAATGCACTACTTCTGGCTTTGTTTGCATGCATGTTCACTTGGGGTTCCCTGGAACACTGCTTACACCTGCAATGCAGAGTTACAGTGCTTCTGTAGACTCCTAGTGACATCTGCATAGCGTACGATACATATGTCAACTTTACACATGACAGAACGTCACTGTCTGTCCTGTACGCATGTACGTTGCCTGTGACACATTGCACATGTCTTACCTGGCATTTACCCACGTGTGCAGTCATATATGTCAGTGCTGTGAAACAGTAGCGGTACACCCACACATACACACCTTCAGTATGTTGTTCCCCATTGGCCCTATGTGTTGGTACTCACCATGGCAATCACACTACTAGGGTAGCATGTGCAAAGGTAACCTGTGATAAACCTCTATGGTCCAGTTGTGGTTTATGTGAGTCATGTGTCAATGTCACAGCTGCCACATGTATGCAGTCAGCCATCACCCTTGGCCAGGAACGTACAACACATGTGTGGGATGCCACCACACAGCCAATCTGGGGACTGGGCTCTCTGAACCCAGTAATGCCATACCCTGTCAGGTGGCATGTCATATATACTACATCCTGGACAAACGTCAACCCCAATCCCTGCTGCTACTATTGATAATACCCCTGGAGATGTTTCTGATAGTTTTGACCAATTCTTTACTGAGACATTTCAGGCCCTAGCTAGCCATCTACCTCCTAGCTCCCCTGGTGCTGAAAGTAGCACCCCTAGAAACCTACTTGTGTTCAGCTGCCAACCAGTCACCACTTCACTTCTCCGTACCTTGATTGAAACAGTGAAACCCACGACACTTTCTGCTGATCAACTCCCTGCCAAGTACCTATCAAAATCAGATGATGCTATTGCTTACCCCGTCTCAAAGGTAATCAAATGAACCATGGTAGAATCTAAATTTCCCACCATCTGGAAAATATCATATGTAATCCCACTTCACAAAGGAGGCAGCTCTACTGAATTCTCCACTTATAGGTCAATAGCTATAATCTCTCCACTTGCAAAGATTATGGAAACTTTAGTCATAGACAATTCATGCACCACCTAATCCAAAATCGCCTTATGGCAGACACTCAGCATGGCTTCCGTCCTCATCACAGCACTACTTCAGAACTCCTAGCCTTTACTAACACCATAAACCATACTTGCAACACTAATTATATATCCTCAGCCCTCTTTTTGGATCTTTCCAAGGCATACGATATGGTTGATCACCAACTTGTAATCCACACCCTGCAAACATTCTGTCTAGATACTGGAGCCTTCCTTCCTTCAATCCTACCTGCATGGTCGACAGCAGGCTGGCCTCTGGCAGAACAAACTCTCTAACCTTCTACCTAACACCCTCAGAGTACCACAAGGCTCTATACTAGGGCCCTTGCTGTTCTCCATCTTCATTAACGACCTTTATACTGTCATCCCAAAAGTCAGCTGTATCCAATATGCTGAAGACTCTACTCTGATCTGCTCAGCCACATCTCCAGTAGAGTTATGGTCAGCTACCCAGACCACCTTTAATACAATAGAAAACTGGCTTTTTGAACATCGTCTGATCCTAAATCCCAAATAAACTAAACTGCTGTTATTTCACCAACACTTAGGTCTACTGCTTTCACCTTTACCATAACATCAAGCTGATGGCACAATAATCTCCCCTGACCCATCTACTAAACTATTAGGTGTCATCATAGACAATAATCTCAAATGTGACCTACATGTTAACCAAATTAAAAAAAGCCATCAATAGAAAACTAGGGTCACTTTACAGAATAAAAGCCTTCCTAGCCCCTCCAGCTAAAGGTGCCATAGCTCGCTCACACCTTGTTTCAACCCTTCTTTATGCATCCCCTCTACTCTCTAATATGAACAAGACTGTCCTTAACAAACACTCAATTTGCTACAACCACATTGCCAGGTTTGCCACTGGGCTGCCTTTTAGGACACATCATTGCATCAATCTAAATCAGCTTGGTTGGCTTGCAATACCCAGCCTAATACAGTATAACCAACTGATTATGGCCTATAAAATCCTCTATAATCCAGACAATACTCCTGCACTTCAAATATTATCACCCCTATAACAATCCTAGACCGCTTGATCCTCTAACAAACTACTTATTCAGACTAGCAAATTTAATAACACAGCCAGTGATTCTCTTTGCAAACTCTGTAAGTAGATCCTGGAACTCACTTCCAGCTGATATTACCCTACTTTCCACCTTAGGTCAATTTAACACTAGACTCAAACAACATTTGTCACTTAACTGGCTATGTCAATGTATCAAGCCTGGCTAACTCGAATGTGTAAAATCTGTGAACCAGTTTACTGTGTAATTTAATTTAATCCTGACTTGTGCTCGGGACTAACATTAACCTGTGGAACATGTTTAACTTGCTTACTTATGTAATCTCTGTAAATAATCTGTTTGTAATATGTAATGCTGGTATTATGTAATGCTGTATCTGCTTACCCTTGTAGCTTTTCTCCCGGCCTCCCTGAAATGGACATGCATCCAGTCAGACTATCCTGGTCAACAAATGTAGGATAAATAAATAAATAAATAAAATATATTACAGTGACTACAATACAAGTCAGACATTGACACACACTGACAGCATGCTGAACACACTGGGGCATACGTGGGGACTCAGAATAGCATCCTGCCTGAGCATCACACACCTCCACAGCTGGCACACAGGCATATGTTCCATCATAACAGAGCACATGCCACACACATCCCCTGTGCCACACACTCACAGCCTGTAGGGCTACACAACACACCTGCTACAGACGTGTCAGGTACCTGTCTTGGGTGCTGCTCTGGGGTCCCGCTCAACAGGCTGTATCTGGTAAAGGTCACAGTGATATGCCTCAGGGGCACTATGGTCCACCACAGAACACATGCATACAGGTCAGTCAGAGGCATGGACACATATGATTCACTCATTGACCATGCCAGTATGGCTGACCTGAGACATACCTCCCTGGACTACATGATAGGGAACATAGAATGGATCTCTCAGCATGTGGCACAGGCCAGTATGAGCCTGATCTTGGTTGCCAACATACCCTCACCAGGTATGCTACCACTATATGTGGGAAGGGTGTTGTATGTCTACATTATGCTCAGTCTCCACTGTCATTCACAGGGTATCCGCTGGCTGTCAACATGTGCTTACATGCTAGGGAAGCCACAATGATGTGCAAGGGTCATCTTGCACGTGACACCCATGGCCTGATGTATAATGGCAAATCTCCTTGGTACACACATACTGCCTTATGCTGCAGGACATGGTTTACATAGCCACCTCCATGGGTATCACACAGGTTAGGACACTAACAGTGCTGCTACACAACAACAGCAGTGTACACTGGAAGATGCATGCACCAGACACTGTCCTCAGCACGATGAACTGCAATGTCTGTGCAGTACCAGATTCCTGATTCATGGCTCACAGGTGTTACCCATCACTGACAGGTTATGCCCCATACCATGCCTGTCGTCCCCTACACATGTAACACACATGGACAGGGGGGTGGTATCCCAAGGTACCACAGATACACACACCTCCAGGTTGTTGGCACAGCACAAAGCATCAGGGCCTAATCATGTGCAGCTAACAGTGTGTTGGACTGCCATCTGGTTCATAGCCTGGCACACACAACCATCCCATACACAGGAAGACCACCTATCCTTCATAACAACACTGGCAATATGACAGTCTCAAGAACTGTGTTTATATGGCTGGACTGCATACAGCCAAACATTGTGCGTGAGCATTTCTGTAGCTACAACACACTAGTTGAAGGGTTCACAGCATGTGGTCACTGAATTGCAGTGGAATGACATGCTACCACTACCACAACAGGTGGGAACATGCAGCACCTGTACATCGACTACATGTACACTATATGGCCCAGACCAGATGTGTATGCCCTGCTGTAGGTATTTCACCATATACACCCACACTGTATAGAGACATACCACGTGCGGACCCTGCACAGTAAGACACAGTCATATTGTATACATTGCAAATACCATTTATCCACTCAAGGCATGGGTCAGACATGGTAACTACTGCAGGTCACAGGTATTTATGTGTATGTGTCACACACATACATCATGTGTGCAATGCCATTGCTGGTTTAGGCAATGGCATGCATTGTTATATACAAAGACCCACACAAGGTCATACTGTGTGACACAACCACATGTGGCAGTTGTGGGTTACCAAAACATACCTATCTGTACTCTGACAATGGTAATCGACACAGTAGCAGAGCGCACTATTGGCATTACTAGCCAACTAGCCCTGTTTGGCTGTGCTGATAGTGTGGTGACATCCCCTGTGTTTACTGGGGGAATATGCAGCATCTGGTGTATTGTAGTATTTGCCAAAAGGATCTGTTCTCTCACACTTGCATTTACACACACCCTACTACTCCCACACACACGCACACTTGCCATTTGCAGGATTCATTCCCCTACCTAACTAAGTCATGACACGCGAGAGAGACGCATTAGCAAAGCGCACTATTCGGATTACTAGATAGTTCCTCTTCTCTGGCTATACTTATAGGGTGCTGACAACATCAGTATTTTGAAAGGGTAATGTGCATCAGGTAGTGTGATCTCCTGATTGCCAAAACTAAAATGTTTTCATACGAAATGCACACACAAACTCCCCACATCCAAACACACACACATGCCATTTACAGGTTTCAATCTCCTCCTTAACTACATTACGACACTCGGGAGAGACGCATTAGCGGAGTGCGCTATTCGCATTACTGGGAGGCTTCCTTTCTCCTGCTGTACTTATAGGGTGCTGACATCATCTGTGTTTAGAAAGGGGAGTGTGCATCCTGTAGTGTGTTCTCCCAGTTGCCAAAAGGGACATTTCCTTCACACAAAATTGCACACACACTAATCCCCCTCATCCAAACACACACACTTGTCATTTGCAGAATTCAAACCACTATCTAACTATGTTATGACACTCGAGATGGACGCATTAGCAGAGCACGCTATTCACATTAATGGGAGGCTTCCCTTCTCCTGCTGTACTTATAGGGTGCTGACATCATCTGTGTTTAGAAAGGGGAGTGTGCATTCTGTAGTGTGCTCTCCCAGTTGCCAAAAGGGACATTTCCCTCACACACACTAACCCCCCTTATCCAAGCACACACACTTGCAGGATTCAAACCACTACCTAACTATGTTATGACACTCAAGATGGGCGCATTAGCGGAGCAAGCTATTCGCATTACTAGGAGGCTTCCCTTCTCCTGCTGTACTTATAGGTTGCTGACATCATCTGTGTTTAAAAAGGGGAGTGTGCATCCTGTAGTGTGCTCTCCCAGTTGCCAAAAGGGACATTTCCCTCACACACCCTAACCCCCCTCATCCAAACACACACACTTGCTATTTGCAGGATTCAAACCACTACCTAATTTTGTTATGATATTTGAGACTGACCCATTAGCAGAGCATGCTATTCATATTACTGGGAGGCTTTCCTTCTCCTACTGTACTTATAGGGTGCTGACATCATCTGTGTTTAGAAAGGGGAATGTGCATCCTGTAGTGTGTTCACCCAGTTGCCAAAAGGGACATTTCCCTCATACAAAATTGCACACACACTAACCCCCCTCATCCAAATGCACACACTTGCCATTTGTAGGATTCAAATCACTACCTAACTATGTTATGACACTCAAGACGGATGCATTAGTAGAGCGTGCTATTCACATTACTGGGAGGCTTCCTTTCTCCTGCTGTACGTATGGGGTGCTGACATCATCTGTGTTTAGAAAGGGGAATGTGCATCCTGTAGTGTGTTCACCCAGTTGCCAAAAGGGACATTTCCCTCATACAAAATTGCACACACACTAACCCCCCTCATCCAAACGCACACACTTGCCATTTGTAGGATTCAAACCACTACCTAACTATGTTATGACACTCAAGACGGATGCATTAGTAGAACATGCTATTCACATTACTAGGAGACTTCCTTTCTCCTGCTGTACTTATGGGGTGCTGACATCATCAGTGTTTAGAAAGGGGAATGTGCATCCTGTAGTGTATTCTCCTAGTTGGCAAAAGGGATACTTCTTTCAAACAGTTTTGAACACACACTAACCCCCTCCACACACACTGAGCATGTACAGGATTCAAACCCCTACCTAATTAAGTTACGATACTCCAGACGGACGCATTAGCGGAGCGCGCTATTCACATTACTGGGTGGCTTTACTTCTCCTGCTGTACTTATAGGGTGCTGACATCATCAGTGTTTAGAAAGGGGAATGTGCATCCTGTAGTGTGTTTTCCCAGTTGCCAAAAGGGACATTTCCCTCTCACACACACAAACCCCACTCACCCACACACACTAAGCATTTGCAGGATTCGAGCCCCTACCTAACTACATTATGACACTTGAGGGAGACACATTAGCAGAGCGCACTATCCGAATTACTGGGCATCTGTTCTGCACCTGTAGTATTTATAGGGTGCTGACATCTTTATTTCTACAGAGGTATGTAGATGTAGTACTACCTGTCAGGTGGGGGATAGCATATATATATGCATTTGCAGCCACCTACGTCAGGATCAGATATGCACATCGCACTGGCAGGTTATGTTCTATACCATGCTTTGGGACCACAGGACCTGTAACACACAACACAACCAGTCCAGAACACCACACCCACATCCAGGACACACACTTAGCTTCCCTGGGAACAGTGCCAGGATATGCAGGTGTTCACATACACCATTTCAGTTGTTAACATCAGCTACAGGCATATTGTGTGTGAGAACTACTCAGGCCTCTACCACTTTACCCTACAGCCACTACAATTTGTGGGTCCATGTGCTATGGCAGAACCACACACCACAGCCACATGGGGGAATACATATTGCACCTGTCCATCTGCAACGTGGGTACTCACTGTTCCACACCAGAGGTAGACCACCATTGTTGATATCTGACCATACCCACCTTTCCCTGGACATCCATATCCCATCTCCACCCCCAGGCAAGGTTGTCACTGCACACAAACTGTATTTAGCACAAGCAGACTCTACACTTGTGTAGACTGGGGTGGACGACTTCAGAGGACCCATGCTGGAGGACTATACTGGCCACTCAGCATAATCCTTGACAATTGCATTCTATGAGCATGTGTACAGTTTGCATTGGTCATGCTATCCCACATATACCCATGACTGCTCCACAACAAGACACCTGTCAGCTGTACACCAGCCATATATGCTGCACAACAGACAGAGTGACCTAATACATTGCAGAGCTGTAGCCCACAGAGGGAGGACATCTGTGAACAGTTCCGCACGGCACTTCATTCACACATACTCATTACAACACAGTGTTGACAGTGGAATCATCCAGAGAATGCAGATAGGGCTCCCTCAGTCTGTTATTGATGGACACCTACTGTCAGAGATCCTCAGCAACCCTCTCACAGCACACACCGACAACATGGCTGTGGCTTAGCACATTCAATCCCTGGGACCTCCACGGTGCCCCTGCTTGACAGAGGCACAGCTGACTAGCCTCACATGTTGCCTTCTGTGACCTACTTTACAGTGGCACAGTAGCCTACTATCCTGGGGATGCAGATGCCAAGCACACTCTGGCTGAGCTGTCATTCCCTAGGGCAACAAGCCTAGTATTGACCTCTACACCCATATGTTCAATTGTCGGATGCACAATATTTGTTGTGCTGTTCTACTGTTTGCAGGTCTTTATTGCCATAGCATTCCCTGTTCCTATGACCAACTTGTGTATCTGTGGAAGATGTTTGCATATGATGGCGATCCACTATATCACTTATGTCTCTGTGGTCATTTACTGTGTGCACTGGGCTGATTGCTGTGTTGTGGTTGGTTCCTGGACTGACACGCATAAATATCAGATATGTGGCCAACTGCTAAATGGAGATATGGCCTAAGTGTGTGAGCATGCCCAGTTCAGCCTTTCCATGGCATGTTGTCTGACATATGCCTCATTTATCAAAGTGTGCGAGCATGCCCAATGTGAGCTTTCCATATGTTGCACTCTGAAGTCCACCACATATTTGGGTGTGTGTAAACTTCAACAATATCTCACGTTTATGGTTGTGTGTTGGGTGTCATGTTGTGTACTAACTGGCCAACTGCTTCGTGTCTGCCACAACAGGGATTATACTGTGCCTGCAGGGATTGCATGGGATACTTTGCAGACAGTTGTCAACATACTTTCATGATGACCTAACACTGTAGTACCGTATAGTGTACTGTTTCAGTACTTTCACTGTGGTGGACAGTATCCTGGGCTTTAGTCCTATGACTGCTTGACATCTTCATAGTGAGCACAACAGACTGTGTAGGGGCCAGTTGTGCACATATGACCATGTTGCAATATGTTCAGATATGGACTACCTACACCAGGCTCGTCCAACATTGCTAGTGTATTCCACAACATGGGTGGACATTGGCAAACACGAGCGATGTTCCCTAGGCCATTTCTGATGATAGTCACAGGGTGTGTTTGTCCTTCGACACACATTGTAACTGGAGTTTACCATGACATATGTCATGGTTAGTATATTGTGCCTCCGTCTACCTCTGACATAACAGTAATACCCAGGGTTAGCCTACCATCTCCCATACACTCATCAGGATTCCTCTTGAGGGGTGTTGATATGTGGCTCTCTGGCTGACCTGTACCAGGAGTTTACTGAAGAGTGGGGTGCCTTCTGTGTTATGGATCATTCTGTACAGCTTGTCCTATGTATGTCAGTGCTGGGGTTCAGGTCTCTCATGTGCATAGCTCACTGCCATTCAGATTGTACAAGGTGCAACATGTTCATTCATTCCAGGTTGGACATGGCTTCATACATCAGGCACAGCTTTCCTGTAGCTGGGAAGGATGGCAGTGTGTGGGGCTGCAGTTTGTTTACTCAGGCAACACATGGCATCTGTTCATGCTCTTTGCTACCCCTGGTAGGGTACTGTTGTGGACTTTACAGTTGATGGAGGTGTCTGCTGTGGTATATCCCACAGGGGCTATTGTAGTCAGTTGTGATGCTGATAGAGGATGGCTGCAGAGCCACAGTGAGTTCCCCTTATCTACATCTGCCAACCTTCATGTTTGGGTGGGTATATGGTACATGTTTCTGTGAACACTACAGCCACATGTTTGTCCAGTGCAGGATATTTATCACCTTTAGTACCCAGGTCTCACATTACATGTTAGGTACCTCATGGGTTAACACCTGTGTGGTAATTTGTGGGCACTTACTGTATATCCACGGTGGTTGTCTATACACAGTTCTGCAATTAACTTGCTGACATGGCCATGGCTACAGTTGTCTGTTTGTAGGTGGCCCTTTTGTGGGTTGCTTGTGTCAGCTGGGGGTCGGATATGGTGGACTGTTTGTACTCCTCTGTATACATGTTCAGTCACAGTCCTTCCATGTTGGCCTATACCTATGGGACATATATACAGAACGAGGGTGGGGGGGCCAAGACCAGGCCTTGTGGGATGCCACTCATATCCGCTTTGTAGTCTGACATGGATGCGGCATGTCTGACCATGTCAGTTCTGTCCTTGGTCTGGTTTGCAACCCTCTACTGACATAGGGGTATATATTTAAGCTGCTGAACATATCCATACTGAACTCATACGGTATTGTCTAGAAGCATGTGCATGGTCCAGCTACGCTGTGTGGACCACATTGCCCTCATCAATGACCTTAATGACTGCTTCAAATGGGTCAGACATGTTTAGGGCAGATTCTGCAGTTACAACAGCCACACTGTGTAGGGTCCAGTATCAGTAGGTCCACAATAGCCTTCTGTCTGCAGTACATACTGATCCTTTCCATAGCTGTGCAGAACAAGCTTGTCAGGATCCTGGGGTGGTAGTTTGGAGTATCCATTCAGGCAACACCTTTGTTGTGATGGACCACTGTTGTTGTACACTGCTCTTTGGGTACATATCCTGTGGTAAGGCTGACATTGGCCAGTAGTGTGATTTGGCATTCCATTATTCTTGGAGTCCATGTTGGCCTCAGCACAGGACACCATCACATACCTTTGCTGCTGTGTGTTCTGCTTTCCAGATGATGGCTGTTACCTCAGCATCTGCAATGTCAGGGGACCATCAGTCTGCTGGGATAGGTATTTTACACTCGGGGGGGGGGGTGTTTGCACTACACCTGACAGGTTGTATGTTAGCAATATGCGTGTGTGTTTGGTATGTTGTTTGTAATATCTGTGTGATTCGGAGCATATCTGTGGATGCCCAACATGGTTCCTACCATCGGTTGGGTAAGCCTTGTGATTATCCTTAGTGTCCTGTATGTTTTGTATCTTCATAGGTTCATGGGTTCATACTAGGCTATACACCCTAGGCCATTAGTAAGCCTAGCCAGAGTGTGTGTGTCTTTCGACACCCCTTGCTATGTTCAATTATGGCCATTTATGACGTTCTTCACTGTGCCTCTGTCTGGTCATGACACAGTGAGGACCCCCAGTATACATGTACGGTCATCCATCCACTTGGCAATATTCCTGTTGGGGGGAGTCAGTGAGGGGCTCTGCCTACCATGGATTGGGATCCTGTTTCTGGGTGTGGGGAGCCTCTGGGTTATGTATCTGTCCCTCCAGCACATCTTATTTCATTATGTGTTGAGGCTGACATCTGTGACTCTCACAGCTCCAATGGCTTTGATTTCCTGTGGTGTAGCATGTCCATTACTCCTGTGTTGGACATGGCCTTGTACAACAGACGAACAATGGCTCTGTGTAGGCAGTGTGTGACTGCAGTCAGCTGGGGTGTCTACAGCCAGGCAGCATATGACATATATTTCACACCCTTTATCCTGTTGGTGGGGGAACTATGAGGGCTTCCCAACCCCTGCAGGTGTCACGTACGGTACCACCCCTATGAGTCATTGTACTAGATTATGGGTCTGATAAGGGAACAGTACAGCGGCACAGTGACCTCTGTTGATGTTGATGTGAATCCTTTCATGATACGGTGTCCAGTATCGACAATCTTCATAGCCACATTGGCATTGTGGGTGTCACATGACAGATTAATGTCGACCTGTGTCCCTAGGTCCCTGATTACTCCTTGCATACATAATGGTTTGACACCTATGTGGTAATTTGTGTGTACCTTGTCTGGTATTTGGTGGGACATTCATACTGTCCAGTGTCTTCGGATGTCTGGGTGGAGTTCTTGTGTGTGAGAGTGTGGTCTGTCGCATGCTACAGACTGTACAGCAGTTTTGACTACAGTTATGTGCACATGGGTGTTCTCCACTGCTTTGCGCATTGTCAGTTACCTGGCAATATGGGTGTCTGTGCTGCATATGGATACTCCCCCTCCTTTGATGTTTTGGTGCAAGTGTTGGGGCCATAACACATGATATGTGGTATAACGTAGTAGTGCTGGTGTGCTATCACTAGGCTTGCAGCAGGCTTCTGTCACTGCACAGACATCAATGTTCTCCATAATGGGAAGTGCCTCAGGGGCATGCATATTGCAGTTTACACATCTGGCATTGGTCAGCATTACCCTTATGTTTCCTACCATTTATGTTTTCTAGGGTGGTGGGTAGTCTTTTTGGCCTTGCCTACATACGGCTCTATGGAGGCGGCAAAGGCCTTATCCAGTATCCAGACGCACACGGGTAACAGCCAAGCCATCCTTGAACAGCAGCATGGCTTGTCATGCTTGACATCTCAAGCAGACAGACATTAGACCCTCTTGGACTGACAGCTGTAACTGTGCCAGCTGTTAAACATGAGCATTCTGTGTTTGTACTGTGGCATCATTCTTGGTGAGGGTTGGATGCTGCACACAGCCAGTGTCATACCGCCTGGGGTACATACTCAGAGGGACCATCCATGTCTCTTTTGATGTTGACCAGGAGGTACATCTCAGGTAATTCACACCAGCATGGACATTGAGTGCATCATATTTCTGCTTGCTTTGGGGTGACCTGCACTTGTGTTATGTGGCATTTTGTGGCAGCCTACAGGCAGATTACTCTACCCTTTCCCTTGTTCAGTCTGGTGAGTGGGACAGCAGTGTGTCTGCCTATACAGACACCTATTATGACTGTATCAGGCATGTTGTTTCTCCTTCTGGCCTGTGACTGTTTGGCACACCAGCTTTATGCACTATTCATTGCATGTGCTATGTTTGAAGGTTGTGGTTGCTTGTGATCTGCTTTGGAGGCTTCTGTTGGTGGTGTGTTTGTAATTAAGGCCTCCGGGAATATTTGTCTGTGTTTATGTGTTTGGTTTACAGTTGTGGTAGGTCTATGTGGGACTGGGTTTGTGGTGTATGTGGTTACCTTCTCCTCCTGACTAGTTTTGACAGTACTGAGTTGGTGGAGCTCAACCTCTGGTTTGGATACATGGATACATCTATCACATATATTTGTATTTATTGGGGGGTGTTGTGGTTGTCTGTGTACTTGGGACTGGTGTCACATTGCCTCTGGATTCACAGATTCTATTGTTGTGGCTGGACTTAGTGGATTGTATGTGTGGACATATGTTATTGCCATACTACTGGTCAGTGATTACTTCCCTTTTTATGTTTGCTCTATCATGTGGTAGCTTCCTCATTCTCTTGCATGGTTTGGTAATGGCTGGAGGCCAGCATGCCAGATGCCTGCGTGTATGGCATTGTGTGTTGTTGTTATTTGTGATTGCATACTCCAAGCATTCCTGGCTGTGTTCATGGAATGCCTGTATAACATGTTTTGTGGTGTGTCCCATATTCTGCACTTGCACAGGGACTTTTGTGGATTCAACATTGGTGTTGAGGGCTGCAACCTATGCTTTACACATGTTTTTCACTGTGGTATTCTGGCCAGGGACTGTGGTCAGGATGTGTATATCCAGTGTGATTACTCTATGGTCTGGTCTTACCAGTGAGGGATACACTTCTCATCTTGCCAGCCAGTACACATGTTGCTGATTATCACATCCATTATGCTTACCCCTCTTGTGGGAGTGGTACATTGTTCCTGGGCATTTTGGTTTATGGAATCTGGGTAATTTTCTCCTACTGTGTTGATGCTAGTATAATGCTCCCAGTGTATGTCTGGGTATTTTCAGTCAAGCAATATAATGTGGCTTGGGGGGGCTTGATATATTCATGTATTCCGACATAGGCCAGGTGCAGTTCCTGGTATTAGGACAGTAGTCTGCAGCAGGCTATATACTGGGAGGTGGTTTTAGCCATTGGTATTTGACCATGGCTAATCCATGCTGCTTCTTGTTGTGGTACCAACATGGGGGTGTGGTTATCCTTGCCATTTCTTGCTAGTCACCCTCCTTTGTAGCTTGTTCCATGTTTTGTGGCTGTACAGCACAGTATGAGGTGTGACCTGGTAGTGTTAGGGTTCTGATGTGAGCCTTGACCCAGTTCTCTATTACAGGACTGGTATCTACATTCTCCATACTGTGTGCATTTACACTGCACACATCTTGCTGTTTATACATCTGTCATTGGGTAGCATTACATCTGGGTTCCTATCCCTTGTAGAACCTATGAAGGTGGGTTTGTGTTTTGAGACTTACATATTCAGGGCATGCTGTGGGTACTGACAGCCTTTGCCAGTATCCATGGGGCATGGCATGATAGGTGCATGCCACCCCTAGCAGGTGATGCATCATGTCAAGCCCAAGATGTCTTCCCAGCCTGAAACACATTGGCTCCCCTTTGACTAACTGCATTACTTCAGCCAGTTATTGCACTTGATCATCTCATCGTCATTTTGTGGCTTCATGCTTGGTAAGGGATGTTAGTCAGGGTGCTCAGGTGTGCATATAGTACAAGTTGTTACCTTACTTAACACATAGCATTCATGCCTCAGGTGGTGCTGCAGGGCTGTCTCTGTCGGATGCGCATATTACACTTCCCTGTACATGTTTGTGAGCAGGTCATGTCATTTTAGGCATCCCTGTTATTATTTGAGTGAGTCAGAGGGGGTATCATTCCCAGGGTTCCTACTGAGCCAGTGTATGCACTATGCATTGCCTCTTTGCCAAGGCCAGGGCATACTGGGCACGCCTCCTTCTGCCTACTGGGGCAGGCTCAGGTTGTTCCTCCTCTGAGTCATGCTCTTGCCTGTGATGGCCTTGGCATGGTGGGGGCTGTTTGGCCCGCCCTATGCTGGTCCTGCTGCAGCTGCTTTCGAAGATCATATTATGTAGCATAGCACATACCATGACAATTTGGGTACAGTGAAGTTGGTATGTACTGCAAGGCTCCACCAGATGTGTCCAGACACTGGAACCGTGACTTGAGTATTCAAACACCACGCTCTATTACATTACATGCTTCAGCGTGTGCCTCATTATGGCATTCCTGTTCGTGTGTGTGCGTTTCGATGGGTGTCATCAGCCACGGCCCAGTGCATAACCTGCATCCCCACTACGTGTCCGGTAGGGATGTCCCATTGGCAAATGTCTGGTACAGCTACGCCAAATGCCAGATGTGGGAATCATGGTAACTCCCAGGCCAGCCAGCACACATTCATTATTATGCCCAGGGCATCACACATGACCTGGCAGTTGATGGAGGGAAGCCCTTGGCGGTTAATGTAGGCCCTACCCTGCTCACCGGCTGGTGCTTTGATGGCTATGTCGTGCTGCAGTCTATTGCACCCAGTACCCTCAGGGTATTCGGCCATTTGCTGGAAGAGATGCATATTGCTGGCCAATACCCTCACGGGCATTGGGGAAATATATATGATCACCGACATATGCTGACATGGCATCCAGGAACTGGATTGCAGTAGTACCCTGGAGGCTGATGCCTGTGATATCCCAGTGCATCATATCAGCCAGTTGGTCTCTGGAAGGTAAATTCGTTGCTGAGTATTCTTAGGCCAACACATACCTTGGTTTCCACTGGGATGGGTTCCCCTCTGTTGGTTCTTTGTGTGAGGCATGGCCTGCACAGGTAAACACGTTGCTGATGCACAGGGTGACTACATAGAAGTGTATTAGTAGTATCATGTTGGTAACATTACAGTGTGCTGCTATGACTGTGTGTTTATCCCAGCATGCCTGCTGCAGTAACTGTATGAATGTCCTGAATTGTTATCTGCTCCAATAGTACATACCAAAGTATAACAGCTGCACATAATTGCATGCCGGTGGTAAGGTTGTCAACAGATAGCCGCATACATGGGTAGCACAGGGGGAAAGCTAACGCAAGTAGTGATATGCAATGGTGGACATGTACAGTAATGGTGTCAAGTTGCCCACAACGACTATGCAATGTGGATGTTCGCGCATGTAGATATGTGTGCAGTACCAATGTAATCCAAATCACAAATAACTATGACATAATATCAGTTCTACCATGGGCATCTGCGCTGTGTATTCCTGGGTACATGTTGATAGTGCCTACATATTTGCATTGTTACTTACTGTTATTGTTACCCCTTCTTTGTTCTACAATGCACTACTTCTGGATTTGTTTGCATGCATGTTCGCTTGGGGTTCCCTGGAACACTGCTTACACCTGCAATGCAGAGTTACAGTGCTTCTGTAGACTCCTAGTGACATCTGCATAGCGTACGATACATATGTCAACTTTACACATGACAGAACGTCACTGTCTGTCCTGTACGCATGTACGTTGCCTGTGACACATTGCACATGTCTTACCTGGCATTTACCCACATGTGCAGTCATATATGCCAGTGCTATGAAACAGTAGCGGTACACCCACACATACACACCTTCAGTATGTTGTTCCCCATTGGCCCTATGTGTTGGTACTCACCATGGCAATCACACTACTAGGGTAGCATGTGCAAAGGTAACCTGTGATAAACCTCTATGGTCCAGTTGTGGTTTATGTGAGTCATGTGTCAATGTCACAGCTGCCACATGTATGCAGTCAGCCATCACCCTTGGCCAGGAACGTACAACACATGTGTGGGATGCCACCACACAGCCAATCTGGGGACTGGGCTCTCTGAACCCAGTAATGCCATACCCTGTCAGGTGGCATGTCATATATACTACATCCTGGACAAACTTCAACCCCAATCCCTGCTGCTACTATTGATAATACCCCTGGAGATGTTTCTGATAGTTTTGACCAATTCTTTACTGAGACATTTCAGGACCTAGCTAGCCATCTACCTCCTAGCTCCCCTGGTGCTGAAAGTAGCACCCCTAGAAACCTACTTGTGTTCAGCTGCCAACCAGTCACCACTTCACTTCTCCGTACCTTGATTGAAACAGTGAAACCCACGACACTTTCTGCTGATCAACTCCCTGCTGAGTACCTATCAAAATCAGATGATGCTATTGCTTACCCCGTCTCAAAGGTAATCAAATGAACCATGGTAGAATCTAAATTTCCCACCATCTGGAAAATATCATATGTAATCCCACTTCACAAAGGAGGCAGCTCTACTGAATTCTCCACTTATAGGCCAATAGCTATACTCTCTCCACTTGCAAAGATTATGGAAACTTTAGTCATAGACAATTCATGCACCACCTAATCCAAAATTGCCTTATGGCAGACACTCAGCATGGCTTCCGTCCTCATCACAGCACTACTTCAGGCCTCCTAGCCTTTACTAACACCATAAACCATACTTGCAACACTAATTATATATCCTCAGCCCTCTTTTTGGATCTTTCCAAGGCATACGATATGGTTGATCACCAACTTGTAATCCACACCCTGCAAACATTCTGTCTAGATACTGGAGCCTTCCTTCCTTCAATCCTACCTGCATGGTCGACAGCAGGCTGGCCTCTGGCAGAACAAACTCTCTAACCTTCTACCTAACACCCTCAGAGTACCACAAGGCTCTATACTAGGGCCCTTGCTGTTCTCCATCTTCATTAACGACCTTCATACTGTCATCCCAAAAGTCAGCTGTATCCAATATGCTGAAGACTCTACTCTGATGTGCTCAGCCACATCTCCAGTAGAGTTATGGTCAGCTACCCAGACCACCTTTAATACAATAGAAAACTGGCTTTCTGAACATCGCCTGATCCTAAATCCCAAATAAACTAAACTGCTGTTATTTCACCAACACTTAGGTCTACCGCTTTCACCTTTACCATAACATCAAGCTGATGGCACAATAATCTCCCCTGACCCATCTACTAAACTATTAGGTGTCATCATAGACAATAATCTCAAATGTGACCTACATGTTAACCAAATTATCAAAGCCATCAATAGAAAACTAGGGTCACTTTACAGAATAAAAGCCTTCCTAGCCCCTCCAGCTAAAGGTGCCATAGCTCGCTCACACCTTTTTTCAACCCTTCTTTATGCATCCCCTCTACTCTCTAATATGAAAAAGACTGTCCTTAACAAACACTCAATTTGCTACAACCACATTGCCAGGTTTGCCACTGGGCTGCCTTTTAGGACACATCATTGCATCAATCTAAATCAGCTTGGTTGGCTTGCAATACCCAGCCTAATACAGTATAACCAACTGATTATGGCCTATAAAATCCTCTATAATCCAGACAATACTCCTGCACTTCAAATATTATCACCCCCTATAACAATCCTAGACCGCTTCGATCCTCTAACAAACTACTTATTCAGACTAGCAAATTTAATAACACAGCCGGTGATTCTCTCTTTGCAAACTCTGAAAGTAGATCCTGGAACTCACTTCCAGCTGATATTACCCTACTTTCCACCTTAGGTCAATTTAACACTAGACTCAAACAACATTTGTCACTTAACTGGCTATGTCAATGTATCAAGCCTGGCTAACTCGAATGTGTAAAATCTGTGAACCAGTTTACTGTGTAATTTAATTTAATCCTGACTTGTGCTCAGGACTAACATTAACATGTGGAACATGTTTAACTTGCTTACTTATGTAATCTCTGTAAATAATCTGTTTGTAATATGTAATGCTGGTATTATGTAATGCTGTATCTGCTTACCCTTGTAGCTTTTCTCCCCGGGCCTCCCCTGGAAATGGACATGCATCCAGTCAGACTATCCCGGTCAACAAATGTAGGATAAATAAATAAATAAATAAAATATATTACAGTGACTACAATACAAGTCAGACATTGACACGCACTGACAGCATGCTGAACACACTGGGGCATACGTGGGGACTCAGAATAGCATCCTGCCTGAGCATCACACACCTCCGCAGCTGGCACACAGGCATATGTTCTGTCATAACAGAGCACATGCCACACACATCCCCTGTGCCACACACTCACAGCCTGTAGGGCTACACAACACACCTGCTACAGACGTGTCAGGTACCTGTCTTGGGTGCTGCACTGGGGTCCCGCTCAACAGGCTGTATCTGGTAAAGGTCACAGTGATATGCCTCAGGGGCACTATGGTCCACCACAGAACACATGCATACAGGTCAGTCAGAGGCATGGACACATATGATTCACTCATTGACCATGCCAGTATGGCTGACCTGAGACATACCTCCCTGGACTACATGATAGGGAACATAGAATGGATCTCTCAGCATGTGGCACAGGCCAGTATGAGCCTGATCTTGGTTGCCAACATACCCTCACCAGGTATGCTACCACTATATGTGGGAAGGGTGTTGTATGTCTACATTATGCTCAGTCTCCACTGTCATTCACAGGGTATCCGCTGGCTGTCAACGTGTGCTTACATGCTAGGGGAGCCACAATGATGTGCAAGGGTCATCTTGCATGTGACACCCATGGCCTGATGTATAATGGCAAAGCTCCTTGGTACACACATACTGCCTTATGCTGCAGGACATGGTTTACATAGCCACCTCCATGGGTATCACATAGGTTAGGACACTAACAGTGCTGCTACACAACAACAGCAGTGTACACTGGAAGATGCATGCATCAGACACTGTCCTCAGCATCGTGAACTGCAATGTCTGTGCAGTACCAGATTCCTGATTCATGGCTCACAGGTGTTACTCATCACTGACAGGTTATGCCCCATACCATGCCTGTCGTCCCCTACACATGTAACACACATGGACAGGGGGGTGGTATCCCAAGGTACCACAGATACACACACCTCCAGGTTGTTGGCACAGCACAAAGCATCAGGGCCTAATCATGTGCAGCTAACAGTGTGTCGGACTGCCATCTGGTTCATAGCCTGGCACACACAACCCTCCCATACACAGGAAGACCACCTATCCTTCATAACAACACTGGCAATATGACAGTCTCAAGAACTGTGTTTATATGGCTGGACTGCATACAGCCAAACATTGTGCGTGAGCATTTCTGTAGCTACAACACACTATTTGAAGGGTTCACAGCATGTGGTCACTGAATTGCAGTGGAATGACATGCTACCACTACCACAACAGGTGGGAACATGCAGCACCTGTACATCGACTACATGTACACTATATGGCCCAGACCAGATGTGTATGCCCTGCTGTAGGTATTTCACCATATACACCCACACTGTATAGAGACATACCACGTGCGGACCCTGCACAGTAAGACACAGTCATATTGGTATACATTGCAAATACCATTTATCCACTCGAGGCATGGGTCAGACATGGTAACTACTGCAGGTCACAGGTATTTATGTGTATGTGTCACACACATACATCATGTGCAATGCCATTGCTGGTTTAGGCAATGGCATGCATTGTTATATACAAAGACCCACACAAGGTCATACTGTGTGACACAACCACATGTGGCAGTTGTGGGTTACCAAAACATACCTATCTGTACTCTGACAATGGTAATAGACACAGTAGCAGAGCGCACTATTGGCATTACTAGCCAACTAGCCCTGTTTGGCTGTGCTGATAGTGTGGTGACATCCCCTGTGTTTACTGGGGGAATATGCAGCATCTGGTGTATTGTAGTATTTGCCAAAAGGATCTGTTCTCTCACACTTGCATTTACACACACCCTACTACCCCCACACATACGCACACTTGCCATTTGCAGGATTCATTCCCCTACCTAACTAAGTCATGACACGCGAGAGAGACGCATTAGCAAAGCGCACTATTCGGATTACTAGATAGTTCCTCTTCTCTGGCTTTACTTATAGGGTGCTGACAACATCAGTATTTTGAAAGGGTAATGTGCATCAGGTAGTGTGATCTCCTGATTGCCAAAACTAAAATGTTTTTCATACGGAAATGCACACACACAAACTCCCCACATCCAAACACACACACATGCCATTTACAGGTTTCAATCTCCTCCTTAACTACATTACGACACTCAGGAGAGACACATTAGCGGAGTGCGCTATTCGCATTACTGGGAGGCTTCTTTTCTCCTGCTGTACTTATAGGGTGCTGACATCATCTGTGTTTAGAAAGGGGAGTGTGCATCCTGTAGTGTGTTCTCCCACTTGCCAAAAGGGACATTTCCCTCACACAAAATTGCACATACACTAACCCCCCCCCTCCAAACACACACACACTTGCCATTTGCAGGATTCAAACCACTACCTAACTATGTTCTGACACTCGAGACAGACACATTAGCAGAGCACGCTATTCACATTACTGGGAGGCTTTCCTTCTCCTGCTATACTTATAGGGTGCTGACATCATCTGTGTTTAGAAAGGGGAGTGTGCATCCTGTAGTGTGTTCTCCCAGTTGCCAAAAGGGACATTTCCTTCACACACACTAATCCCCCTCATCCAAACACACATACTTGTCATTTGCAGGATTCAAACCACTATCTAACTATGTTATGACACTTGAGATGGACGCATTAGCAGAGCACGCTATTCACATTAATGGGAGGCTTTCCTTCTCCTGCTGTACTTATAGGGTGCTGACATCATCTGTGTTTAGAAAGGGGAGTGTGCATTCTGTAGTGTGCTCTTCCATTTGCCAAAAGGGACATTTCCCTCACACACACTAACCCCCCTTATCCAAACACACACACTTGCAGGATTCAAAATACTACCTCACTATGTTATGACACTCAAGAGGGGCGCATTAGCGGAGCACACTATTCGCATTACTAGGAGGCTTCCCTTCTCCTGCTGTACTTATAGGTTGCTGACATCATCTGTGTTTAAAAAGGGGAGTGTGCATCCTGTAGTGTGCTCTCCCAGTTGCCAAAAGGGATATTTCCCTCACACACACACACTAACCCCCCCTCATCCAAACACACACACTTGCTATTTGCAGGATTCAAACCACTACCTAATTTTGTTATGATACTTGAGACTGACCCATTAGCAGAGCATGCTATTCATATTACTGGGAGGCTTTCCTTCTCCTATTGTACTTATAGGGTGCTGACATCATCTGTGTTTAGAAAGGGGAATGTGCATCCTGTAGTGTGTTCACCCAGTTGCCAAAAGGGACATTTCCCTCATACAAAATTGCACACACACTAACCCCTCTCATCCAAATGCACACACTTGCCATATGTAGGATTCAAACCACTACCTAACTATGTTATGACACTCAAGACGGATGCATTAGCAGAGCGTGCTATTCACATTAGTGGGAGGCTTCCTTTCTCCTGCTGTGCTTATGGGGTGCTGACATCATCTGTGTTTAGAAAGGGGAATGTGCATCCTGTAGTGTGTTCACCCAGTTGCCAAAAGGGACATTTCCCTCATACAAAATTGCACACACACTAACCCCCCTCATCCAAACACACACACTTGCCATTTGTAGGATTCAAACCACTATCTTACTATGTTATGACACTCAAGACAGATGCTTTAGTAGAGCGTGCTATTCACATTACTGGGAGGCTTCCTTTCTCCTGCTGTACTTATGGGGTGCTGACATCATCAGTGTTTAGAAAGGGGAATGTGCATCCTGTAGTGTATTCTCCTAGTTGGCAAAAGGGATACTTTTTTCAAACAGTCTTGAACACACACTAACCCCCTCCACACACACTGAGCATGTACAGGATTCAAACCCCTACCTAATTAGATTACGATACTCAAGACGGACGCATTAGCGGAGCGCGCTATTCGCATTACTGGGTGGCTTTACTTCTCCTGCTGTACTTATAGAGTGCTGACATCATCAGTGTTTAGAAAGGGGAATGTGCATCCTGTAGTGTGTTTTCCCAGTTGCCAAAAGGGGCATTTCCCTCTCACACACACAAACCCCACTCACCCACACACACTGAGCATTTGCAGGATTCGAGCCCCTACTTAACTACATTATGACACTTGAGGGAGACACATTAGCAGAGCGCACTATCCAAATTACTGGGCATCTGTTCTGCACCTGTAGTATTTATAGGGTGCTGACATCTTTATTTCTACAGAGGTATGTAGATGTAGTACTACCTGTCAGGTGGGGGATAGCATATATATATGCATTTGCAGCCACCTACGTCAGGATCAGATATGCACATCGCACTGGCAGGTTATGTTCTATACCATGCTTTGGGACCACAGGACCTGTAACACACAACACAACCAGTCCAGAACACCACACCCACATCCAGGACACACACTTAGCTTCCCTGGGAACAGTGCCAGGATATGCAGGTGTTCACATACACCATTTCAGTTGTTAACATCAGCTACAGGCATATTGTGTGTGAGAACTACTCAGGCCTCTACCACTTTACCCTACAGCCACTACAATTTGTGGGTCCATGTGCTATGGCAGAACCACACACCACAGCCACATGGGGGAATACATATTGCACCTGTCCATCTGCAACGTGGGTACTCACTGTTCCACAATAGAGGTAGACCACCATTGTTGATATCTGACCATACCCACCTTTCCCTGGACATCCATATCCCATCTCCACCCCCAGGCAAGGTTGTCACTGCACACAAACTGTATTTAGCACAAGCAGACTCTACACTTGTGTAGACTGGGGTGGACGACTTCAGAGGACCCATGCTGGAGGACTATACTGGCCACTCAGCATAATCCTTGACAATTGCATTCTATGAGCATGTGTACAGTTTGCATTGGTCATGCTATCCCACATATACCCATGACTGCTCCACAACAAGACACCTGTCAGCTGTACACCAGCTATATATGCGCCGTACAACAGACAGAGTGACCTAATACATTGCAGAGCTGTAGCCCACAGAGGGAGGACATCTGTGAACAGTTCAGGCACGGCACTTCATTCACACATACTCATTACAACACAGTGTTGACAGTGGAATCGTCCAGAGAATGCAGATAGGGCTCCCCTCAGTCTGTTATTCATGGACACCTACTGTCAGAGATCCTCAGCAACCCTCTCACAGCACACACCGACAACATGGCTGTGGCTTAGCACATTCAATCCCTGGGACCTCCATGATGCCCCTGCTTGACAGAGGCACAGCTGACTAGCCTCACATGTTGCCTTCTGTGACCTACTTTACAGTGGCACAGTAGCCTACTATCCTGGGGATGCAGATGCCAAGCACACTCTGGCTGAGCTATCATTCCCTAGGGCAACAAGCCTAGTATTAACCTCTACACCCATATGTTCAATTGTCGGATGCACAATATTTGTTGTGCTGTTCTACTGTTTGCAGGTCTTTATTGCCATAGCATTCCCTGTTCCTATGACCAACTTGTGTATCTGTGGAAGATTTTTGCATATGACGGCGATCCACTATATCACTTATGTCTCTGTGGTCATTTACTGTGTGCACTGGGCTGATTGCTGTGTTGTGGTTGGTTCCTGGACTGACACGTACAAATACCAGATATGTGTGGCCAACTGCTAAACGGAGATATGGCCTAAGTGTGTGAGCATGCCCAGTTCAGCCTTTCCATGGCATGTTGTCTGACATATGCCTCATTTATCAAAGTGTGCGAGCATGCCCAATGTGAGCTTTCCATATGTTGCACTCTGAAGTCCACCACATATTTGGGTGTGTGTAAACTTCAACAATATCTCACGTTTATGGTTGTGTGTTGGGTGTCATGTTGTGTACTAACTGGCCAACTGCTTCGTGTCTGCCACAACAGGGATTATACTGTGCCTGCAGGGATTGCATGGGATACTTTGCAGACAGTTCTCAACATGCTTTCATGATGACCTAACACTGTAGTACCGTATAGTGTACTGGTTCAGTACTTTCACTGTGCTGGACAGTATCCTGGGCTTTAGTCCTATGACTGCTTGACATCTTCATAGTGAGCACAACAGACTGTGTAGGGACCAGTTGTGCACATATGACCATGTTGCAATATGTTCAGATATGGACTACCTACACCAGGCTCGTCCAACATTGCTAGTGTATTCCACAACATGGGTGGACATTGGCAAACACGAGCGATGTTCCCTAGGCCATTTCTGATGATAGTCACAGGGTGTGTTTGTCCTTCGACACACATTGTAACTGGAGTTTACCATGACATATGTCATAGTTAGTATATTGTGCCTCCGTCTACCTCTGACATAACAGTAATACCCAGGGTTAGCCTACCATCTCCCATACACTCATCAGGATTCCTCTTGAGGGGTGTTGATATGTGGCTCTCTGGCTGACCTGTACCAGGAGTTTACTGAAGAGTGGGGGTGCCTTCTGTGTTATGGATCATTCTGTACAGCTTGTCCTATGTATGTCAGTGCTGGGGTTCAGGTCTCTCATGTGCATAGCTCACTGCCATTCAGATTGTACAAGGTGCAACATGTTCATTCATTTCAGGTTGGACATGGATTCATACATCAGGCACAGCTTTCCTGTAGCTGGGAAGGATGGCAGTGTGTGGGGCTGCAGTTTGTTTACTCAGGCAACACATGGCATCTGTTCATGCTCTTTGCTACCCCTGGTGGGGTACTGTTGTGGACTTTACAGTTGATGGAGGTGTCTGCTGTGGTATATCCCACAGGGGCTATTGTAGTCAGTTGTGATGCTGATGGAGGATGGCTGCAGAGCCACAGTGAGTTCCCCTTATCTACATCTGCCAACCTTCATGTTTGGGTGGGTATATGGTACATGTTTCTGTGAACACTACAGCCACATGTTTGTCCAGTGCAGGATATTTATCACCTTTTGTACCCAGGTCTCACATTACATGTTAGGTACCTCATGGGTTAACACCTGTGTGGTAATTTGTGGGCACTTACTGTATATCCACGGTGGTTGTCTATACACAGTTCTGCAATTAGCTTGCTGACATGGCCATGGCTACAGTTGTCTGTTTGTAGGTGGCCCTTTTGTGGGTTGCTTGTGTCAGCTGGGGGTCGGATATGGTGGACTGTTTGTACTCCTCTGTATACATGTTCAGTCACAGTCCTTCCATGTTGGCCTATACCTATGGGACATATATACAGAACGAGGGTGGGGGGGGGCCAAGACCAGGCCTTGTGGGATGCCACGCATATCCGCTTTGTAGTCTGACATGGATGCGGCATGTCTGACAATGTCAGTTCTGTCCTTGGTCTGGTTTGCAACCCCTCTACTGACATAGGGGTGTATATTTAAGCTGGTGAACATATCCATACTGAACTTGTACGGTATTGTCTAGAAGCATGTGCACGGTCCAGCTACGCTGTGTGGACCACATAGCCCCCATCAATGACCTTAATGACTGCTTCAAATGGGTCAGACATGTTTAGGGGCAGGTTCTGAAGTTACAACAGCCACACTGTGTAGGGTCCAGTATCAGTAGGTCCACAATAGCCTTCTGTCTGCGGTACATACTGATCCTTTCCATAGCTGTGCAGAACAAGCTTGTCAGGATCCTGGGGTGGTAGTTTGGAGTATCCATTCAGGCAACACCTTTGTTGTGATGGACCACTGTTGTTGTGCACTGCTCTTTGGGTACATATCCTGTGGTAAGGCTGACATTGGCCAGTAGTGTGATTTGGCATTCCATTATTCTTGGAGTCCATGTTGGCCTCAGCACAGGACACCATCACATACCTTTGCTGCTGTGTGTTCTGCTTTCCAGATGATGGCTGTTACCTCAGCATCTGCAATGTCAGGGGACCATCAGTCTGCTGGGATAGGTATTTTACACTCGGGGGGGGGGGTGTTTGCACTACACCTGACAGGTTGTATGTTAGCAATATGTGTGTGTTTGGTATGTTGTTTGTAATATCTGTGTGATTCGGAGCATATCTGTGGATGCCCAACATGGTTCCTACCATCGGTTGGGTAAGCCTTGTGATTATCCTTAGTGTCCTGTACATTTTGTATCTTCATAGGTTCATGGGTTCATACTAGGCTATACACCCTAGGCCATTAGTAAGTCTAGCCAGAGTGTGTGTGTCTTTCGCCACCCCTTGCTATGTTCAATTATGGCCATTTATGACGTTCTTCACTGTGCCTCTGTCTGGTCGTGACACAGTGAGGACCCCCAGTATACATGTACGGTCATCCATCCACTTGGCAATATTCCTGTTGAGGGGTGTCAGTGAGGGGCTCTGCCTACCATGGATTGGGATCCTGTTTCTGGGTGTGGGGAGCCTCTGGGTTATGTATCTGTCCCTCCAGCACATCTTATTTCATTATGTGTTGAGGCTGACATCTGTGACTCTCACAGCTCCAATGGCTTTGATTTCCTGTGGTGTAGCATGTCCATTACTCCTGTGTTGGACATGGCCTTGTACAACAGACAATCAATGGCTCTGTGTAGGCAGTGTGTGACTGCAGTCAGCTGGGGTGTCTACAGCCAGGCAGCATATGACATATATTTCACACCCTTTATCCTGTTGGTGGGGTAACTATGAGGTCTTCCGAACCGCTGCAGGTGTCACGTATGGTACATCCCATATGAGTCATTGTACTAGATTATGGGTCTGATAAGGGAACAGTACAGTGGCACAGTGACCTCTGTTGATGTTGATGTGAATCCTTTCATGATACGGTGTCCAGTATCGACAATCTTCATAGCCACATTGGCATTGTGGGTGTCACATGACAGATTAATGTCGACCTGTGTCCCTAGGTCCCTGATTACTCCTTGCATACATAATGGTTTGACACCTATGTGGTAATTTGTGTGTACCTTGTCTGGTATTTGGTGGGACATTCATACTGTCCAGTGTCTTCGGATGTCTGGGTGGAGTTCTTGTGTGTGAGAGTGTGGTCTGTCGCATGCTACAGACTGTACAGCAGTTTTGACTACAGTTATGTGCACATGGGTGGTCTCCGCTGCTTTGCGCATTGTCAGTTACCTGGCAATATGGGTGTCTGTGCTGCATATGGATACTCCCCCTCCTTTGATGTTTTGGTGCAGGTGTTGGGGCCATAACACATGATATGTGGTATAACGTAGTAGTGCTGGTGTGCTATCACTAGGCTTGCAGCAGGCTTCTGTCACTGCACAGACATCAATGTTCTCCATAATGGGAAGTGCCTCAGGGGCATGCATATTGCAGTTTACACATCTGGCATTGGTCAGCATTACCCTTATGTTTCCTACCATTTATGTTTTCTAGGGTAGTGGGTAGTCTTTTTGGCCTTGCCTACATACGGCTCTATGGAGGCGGAAAAGGCCTTATCCAGTATCCAGACGCACACGGGTAACAGCCGCAAGCCATCCCTGGAACAGCAGCATGGCTTGTCATGCTTGACATCTCAAGCAGACAGACATTAGACCCTCTTGGACTGACAGCTGTAACTGTGCCAGCTGTTAAACATGAGCATTCTGTGTTTGTACTGTGGCATCATTCTTGGTGAGGGTTGGATGCTGCACACAGCCAGTGTCATACCCACCTGGGGTACATACTCAGAGGGACCATCCATGTCTCTTTTGATGTTGACCAGGGAGGTACATCTCAGGTAATTCACACCAGCATGGACATTGAGTGCATCATATTTCTGCTTGCTTTGGGGTGACCTGCGTACTTGTGTTATGTGGCATTTTGTGGCAGCCTACAGGCAGATTACTCTACCCTTTCCCTTGTTTAGTCTGGTGAGTGGGACAGCAGTGTGTCTGCCTATACAGACAGCTATTATGACTGTATCAGGCATGTTGTTTCTCCTTCTGGCCTGTGACTGTTTGGCACACCAGCTTTGCGTACTATTCATTGCATGTGCTATGTTTGAAGGTTGTGGTTGCTTGTGATCTGCTTTGGAGGCTTCTGTTGGTGTGGTGTGTTTGTAATTAAGGCCTCTGGGAATATTTGTCTGTGTTTATGTGTTTGGTTTACAGTTGTGGTAGGTCTATGTGGGACTGGGTTTGTGGTGTATGTGGTTACCTTCTCCTCCTGACTAGTTTTGACAGTACTGAGTTGGTGGAGCTCAACCACTGGTTTGGATACATGGATACATCTATCACATATATTTGCATTTATTGGGGGGTGTTGTGGTTGTCTGTGTACTTGGGACTGGTGTCACATTGCCTCTGGATTCACAGATTCTACTTTTTGTGGCTGGACTTAGTGGATTGTATGTGTGGACATATGTTATTGCCATACTACTGGTCAGTGAATACTTCCCTTTTTATGTTTGCTCTATCATGTGGTAGCTTCCTCATTCTCTTGCATGGCTTGGTAATGGCTTGAGGCCAGCATGCCAGATGCCTGCGTGTATGGCATTGTGTGTTGTTGTTATTTGTGATTGCATACTCCAAGCATTCCTGGCTGCGTTCATGGAATGCCTGTATAACATGTTTTGTGGTGTGTCCCATATTCTGCACTTGCACAGGGACTTTTGTGGATTCAACATCGGTGTTGAGGGCTGCAACCTATGCTTTACACATGTTTTTCACTGTGGTATTCTGGCCAGGGACTGTGGTCAGGATGTGTATATCCAGTGTGATTACTCTATGGTCTGGTCTTACCAGTGAGGGGTACACTTCTCTTCTTGCCATCCAGTACACATGTTGCTGATTATCACATCCAGTATGCTTACCCCTCTTGTGGGAGTGGTACATTGTTCCTGGGCATTTTGGTTTATGGAATCTGGGTAATTTTCTCCTACTGTGTTGATGCTAGTATAATGCTCCCGGTGTATGTCTGGGTATTTTCAGTCAAGCAATATAATGTGGCTTGGGGGGGCTTGATATATTCATGTATTCCGACATAGGCCAGGTGCAGTTCCTGGTATTAGGACAGTAGTCTGCAGCAGGCTATATACTGGGATGTGGTTTTAGCCATTGGTATTTGACCATGGCTAATCCATGCTGCTTCTTGTTGTGGTACCAACATGGGGGTGTGGTTATCCTTGCCATTTCTTGCTAGTCACCCTCCTTTTGTAGCTTGTTCCATGTTTTGTGGCTGTACAGCACAGTATGAGGTGTGACCTGGTAGTGTTAGGGTTCTGATGTGAGCCTTGACCCAGTTCTCTATTACAGGACTGGCATCTACATTCTCCATACTGTGTGCATTTACACTGCACACATCTTGCTGTTTATACATCTGTCATTGGGTAGCATTACATCTGGGTTCCTATCCCTTGTAGAACCTATGAAGGTGGGTTTGTGTTTTGAGACTTACCTATTCAGGGCATGTTGTGGGTACTGACAGCCTTTGCCAGTATCCATGGGGCATGGCATGATAGGTGCATGCCACCCCTAGCAGGTGATGCATCATGTCAAGCTCCGCATGTCTTCCCAGCCTGAAACACATTGGCTCCCCTTTGACTAACTGCATTACTTCAGCCAGTTATTGCACTTGATCATCCCATCATCATTTTGTGGCTTCATGCTTGGTAAGGGTGGATGTTAGTCAGGGTGCACAGGTGTGCATATAGTACAAGGTGTTACCTTACTTAACACATAGCATTCATGCCTTAGGTGGTGCTGCAGGGCTGCCTCTGTCGGATGCGCATATTACACTTCCCTGTACATGTTTGTGAGCAGGTCATGTCATTTTAGGCATCCCTGTTATTATTTGAGTGAGTCAGAGGGGGTATCATTCCCAGGGTTCCTACTGAGCCAGTGTATGTGCTATGCATTGCCTCTTTGCCAAGGCCAGGGCATACTGGGCACGCCTCCTTCTGCCTACTGGGGCAGGCTCAGGTTGTTCCTCCTCCGAGTCATGCTCTGCCTGTGATGGCCTTGGCAATGGTGGGGGGCTGTTTGGCCCGGCCCTATGCTGGTCCTGCTGCAGCTGTTTTCGCAAGATCATATTATGTAGCATAGCACATACCATGACAATTTGGGTACATGTAGTTGGTATGTACTGCAAGGCTCCACCAGATGTGTCCAGACACTGGAACCGTGACTTGAGTAGCCCAAACACACGCTCTATTACATTACATGTTTGTGCGTGTGCCTCATTATGGCATTCCTGTTCGGGTGTGTGTGCATTTCTGATGGGTGTCATCAGCCACGGCTCCAGTGCATAACCTGCATCCCCCACTACGTGTCCGTGTGGGATGTCCCCATTGGCAAATGTCTGGTACAGCTGCGTCAAATGCCAGATGTGGGAATCATGGTAACTCCCAGGGCAGCCAGCACACACATTCATTATTAAGCCCTGGGCATCACACATGACCTGGCAGTTGATGGAGGGGAAGCCCTTGAGGTTAATGTAGGCCCTACCCTGCTCACCGGCTGGTGCTTTGATGCATATGTGCGTGCAGTCTATTGCACCCAGTACCTCAGGGTATTCCGCTATTTGCTGGAAGAGATGCATATTGCTGGCCAATACCTCACGGGCATTGGGGAAATATATATGATCACCGACATGTGCTGACATGGCATCCAGGAACTGGTGCAGTACCCTGGAGGCTGATGCCTGTGATATCCCCATCATATCGCCAGTTGGTCTCTGGAAGGTACCTGTTGCTAGTATTCTTAGGCCAACACATACCTTGGTTTCCACTGGGATGGGTTCCCCTCTGTTGGTTCTTTGTGTGAGGCATGGCCTGCACAGCTCAACAATTTGCTGCAGGAGCTCTCTGTCCACTCTATAACGCTCTACTATCTCCAGCTCATGCAACCCGTGGTAGGTGACCCTGGGCCTGTACGCTCTTCTCTGTCTCCTCACTGTGGGTTGTCTGGCACCATCTGCATTGTCACCACCCTCAGCAAGTCGCCTATGTCTCATTATGACAGCTATGGCAGCCCCTAACATTTCTGCTCTGAGTTCAGATTTTTCAGTTTTCACTTCTATTAGCTTACTCCTGTCTTGCAGTGTCTCTTAAGGGAAACATCCTGCACTACTGTTTGCAGAGTTTTAAGTGCTGGGCTGGGCTACTATTCTGCCTGTGTAATTGCCTGCTTCTAATTGTTTTCACCTGCTAACTTCAGCAGTTATCCCTGCTAGCTTCCTATTAATTCTGTTGCTTTCTTTTTCCTCTCTGTTTCCTCAGGGGGGAGCAACGTGCATTCTATCTGAAACATGCTCACAGTGGCTTACGCGCATGCACACGCACTTACACGGTTCAGAATCTACTTATTCGGGTTAAAACGTGCGTACACCCGCGCAAACACTGTTACAAGTCTGCCAACAGCCTCCAACATACCCAGCCTGCCCTACACGCGTGCACAGCCACGCAAACAGTGTTAAACATCTCCCAACACGCTCCCACATGCTCAGTCTGCCTTACACGCGCAGACACTGCCCTACTCGCACTTCATGGTGCGCACACATGCGCATGCACGCCCAGCAAGAAACTTTGGTGTAAGTAACAGTGTACACCTTCCATTTCTTGACTTTCCATGACTTATCTAGTGGCACACCTCTTTCCATGATCTGTGCCTGTCATCTGTCATGTTACACTGGCCTCCAATGAACTGCATTTCTTTCTACCATTCCCCCCTGTGATGTCACCTATCTCCTACTCTATTCCTCCCCTTATGTATCTCTTACACTACTCAGACTGTGCTCATTTGCTATGTGACTGTGAGATTCAGTATCCGAACCCTCATTTACATGAGATTGCCTACTAATGCTTAGTTACATGTCTTAGACTCAGCTTCCCCTCTTAGCAACCACTACACGGTGGCCATGTTGTTTTTGGTCTGCTGGTCCCTGCATTGTCATTCCATGTATTGGATGAAACCCACATTTGTGGGTTTATAACCTTCATTTTCATGTTTTATACAGCGCAGCCCATTTGCGCGGGGCTGCGCTGGGTTTAAACATTGGCGATCGCCGAAAAAAAAAATTATATTTTTATTATTTTGGCATCGGGTTATATTGCCAATGGCCACATATATGGCCATTGGCATGCTGCCTGAGTCATATGCACCCTTTTTTTGGAGCTGACATGGCTCTGTTGTGGAATTTGCATAAACGTACTCAGTTGTCAACTGAGTACATTTCTGCAGCTAAAACGTCTCTTACACGGACTGGTTTCTGCTTCGTGGATCGCTAATATATCTCATTTGCATACCTTTTGGATGCAAGTGAGGTATTTAGCATGTCCACGCCGAGTCCGTGTAAGAGACATTTTAGCTGGTCTCTTACACGGAGTTTAGGGCTGTTCCTGGATCGCGAGGCTTGCATGGAGTGTTGCACGTCTCTTACACTCCGTGCAAGCCTTCGTGAATCCTGATTCTTCAGAATTTTCTGTTATCTCATCTACTTTTGACACCCAAACTAAAACAGACAATGCTTGTAAAATATGACTTGGCATCCACTCTACATAGTGCTAGAATTACCCCTGCCCCTTCTCAGATCACATTTCTTTAATCTTAAAAATATGGACTAATTTTAAGTTTCTCCTAATAATTAATAAGACTTTCGATGGGCTATTTAAATGCAATTTGATTTCTTCATGAAGATAAATAACAAGGATGATATAATTTATTATCTGGGTTCCTTTAAATCCTATATGTATGAAAATATTTGGTGTGGTGTAAAGCCAAAATAAAAGAATGAGAGAATGAACTCCTGGATATTCAAAAAAAAAATCATTCAACCAACATCACATATTATAAATGTAATAAATCTAAAAAAATACCAGGATGTATTAGCATACAAAACTGCACTTGCTCTAGAGAAACTTAAATTAGCATCATATTTATTTATCCTTTGTTGGCCAGGTTAGTCTCACTAGGCTAGTAGCCAGGGGAGACTCAAGGTGGTATTTATACTACTAGGGTAAATTTGGTCAGGGCATCAGGGCATGTCCCCTACTCTTTTTGATATGTGCCATGGGATGCTTTACATCAATCTGAGCTACCACCAGCTCAAGCAGATGGTGCCTTGGTTAATGCCTCATCTGAGGGTTGGCACACTCAGGAGTGCATCGCTGCCACAATGTTAGCAATCAATGTGCCTGGTGGGGGAGGGAATAGAACCCATAGTGTAGATCAGAATGTATGTGCTGTGTGCTTGCTGTGTCTTTAAGAAGCATGTCAAGGCTGTACATGCATGTATAAATTCCAGACACGTGCACTCCCTAGTGCCATTTTAAGAGCAGCCACAGTGAGAGCATGCGTGATCACAGTTGTTAGTCTGTATATAAGTTGCTTAAATTAGTCAGTTAACACCTATAGTGATGTGCTTGTATAAAATAAAGCTGCTTGAACAGAACCCATGAAGACTCTTCTATTGTGTCCAAAATGGGAGAGTGACATGGTGTCAGAACCGGGATCGAAGAGAGTAAAATCCAGAGCCATGAGGTGCAGAGACAACAGTGAAGGTACAACTAAGAGAAATCAGCACAAACAGAGCCAGAAAGGAATCAAAGGTAATGAGAAATGACGCAAACTGTTTATTTAATAAAAGAGATAAAAGAGGGCCTTACAAAGGCACAAACTGCATTATTAAGCAAGAGGAAGGCACAAAAGGTTTATTAACTAAGGAACATGTTTAAAATAAAGGTATTTGATGAAACAATTAACAGAAAAGCAAAATGAGCATGTTTAAAGCAAAACATGTATGTTTAAGACAAAATGGTCATGTTTAAAGTAAAACAAGCACAAGAAAAGTACAGTGAGCATGAAAAGGGCTTAAACAAGCAAAACAAATATAATAAGGGCAAAAAGGGCACATTAAGCATAAATAAAGCAAGGAGACTGCATGTGTTTTGGCAAAGTGCTGTGTTTTGGCATAACTATGACTTTGTATTGTATCAAGGGCAGTATCTCAAAGTGTCTAAAAGTGCTTACAGTGTGTGCTTATTACTGTGCATGTATTTCATTTCAGAGAGTTTATTGTGTGAAAAGTGTAACTATTTCGTAAAATACAAAGTATAGCCATTTCAAATTTTTTTGTGCTGGGTGTGTCCATTTGCAAAAATGCCACCATTACAGAGTGTTTCTGAAATGTTTACTGTGCTGTGTATAGTTTATTCACAAAGTGCAATTACTTCAAAAAGTTATTGACGTTGAGTTTCTATTGCCCAGTTCATTTGTATCGTGCAGTTATTTGATGTTTCTTACACTAAGAGGTGATTTCTTGCAATGCAATAATTTCAAGAGTATTACAGTGCTCAAGAGACTTATTTCCCAAAGTTCAGTTATGCAGAGGCTTTGTGCTATTGGACAAAGTTACAAATACTGGCATAAATTTCTGGCATATGTGCATGTGTGTATGTTCGTGTTTATTTGAAAACCCCCTTACTGGTACATGTTAATATGGCAGACATATTTTGAAAGCCCTTACCTCTTGTATTTGATCAGAATATTGCAGAGAATTGGAGAATATTTGAGAAAGAGTATAATATTTTATACAAGCAGCTTATGCAGACAAAGATGCATGCACCAGGGCATTCATTTTGCTAAACCGAGCTGGGTCAGAGGCCATAGAAAGAGAGCATTCATTTGTGCATGCGCCAGTAGTATACGAAGGAGAAGGTGAAAACTGTCATATTGTTGTACAGGCTGAATCAAGGAAAGACCCTGAATGTTTGAAGCTCAAGTTCAGAAAAATGTGTAACCCCCAGACAAATATTACATTAGACAAGTATTTGTTTTACATGAGAGATCAGAAACCAGGGGAAACTTTTGCAGCTGATATAACTGATCTGAAAAACAAAGCTAAAATGTGCTGGTGTGGTGACTTAAAAGATGAGTTAATAAAGGACAGGCTCATGTGTGGTATTAATAATGCTGCTGTGAGAAAGATTTTATTTTGTGACAGTGATTTAACGTTAAGCAAAGCCATAGAGATTTGCTAAATCCATGAGGTGACAGAAAAACACACTAGTATGCTTGCGAGTGATAAATGCATAGTTTTATCAGGTTCCAGAGCAAATGTAGATAGTATGCAACCCAAGGCAAACAGAAGTAGGCCTAAGCACATGGCAGCCACGACTTCTGCTGGTTCACCAGGTAAACCTTATAGCTTCCAGCAAGTTCTAAGAAGGGAGCATCCTCAGTGCAGTACAAGCATGAATCAACAAAACCAAAATCTAGCTTTACTGTTAACTGTTGCAATTGTGGATTTGTGGTGAAAATCATGAGCCTAAAAGAGAAAGTACTTAGCATTTGGTCAGCAATGTCACACGTGTAAAAAATGGAACCACTTTCAAACATTTTGCAAATCAAGTAAACCTCACACAGTTGTAAGAAAGGTCACACAAAAAGTAAGTTGATCATGTAGAACCGAAGAAGTCAGCTTTCTATATAGATGGTGTATCAGTGCTTGGTGAAAGAGTTGATGTAGTGAATCTATTAGCAAGAAGTGAACTGTTTTGTACTGTCTGGATTAATGGTACATCCACAGAGCTTAAAGTAGACATAGGTCCAAAGTGTAATGTTATATCAGCAGACACATTTGCTAAAGTGAGAACTAATGAACAGTTCAATGTGGCCAGTAATGCGAAACTTGTTACTTATGGAGGTGAAGAAATTCCAACTGAAGGTTAAGTGATGCTTTTATGTTATTTGGCCAAGAACTGACCAAATGCTAAGTACATCTTTTTTTTTTAAATTACTAGGCTCCCATCAGGACACAAGTGCTCGACAGCAGTTGAATTCTGCTCACTGGTTCTATCCCCCTCTATCTGCTAGATCCCTAAAAGGCTTGAATGCCAAAAGGACACCTCCCCTGCTGAAACCTAACTGGAAGCTTTCCTGCACTGTCCCTCGATTCTGAAAAGATCTGCCAAGGTTCTATCTCCCTCTATCTGCTAGATCCCTGAAAGGATTGAACGCCAGAAGGACACCTCCCCTGCTGAAACCTAACTGGAAACTTTCCTGCACTGTCCCTCGACTCTGAAAAGATCTGCCAAGGTTAATATTATCTTACCCTGTCTGTATGTACTATATTAATTAGCCATACCGGTTCTACAGCATTACCAGTAATCCCTCAAAGCCCCACAATCAACCCTAAAATACTAAACTGGGTTACTCCTATATCTAAGGATTACCTAGTGAACATATCTAAGTTTCTAGGTATATTACTAGCATAAATTAATTCAGACAGACAGAACAAAGCTCCTTTTTACTGTAGGCTCTGTAGTCCAGCTGTCTGCCTTAGATTTTAGCACTCAGAAACTGAGCTTAATCATACTAACTAAGGAAAAACAGTTGAGCTCCCTGCATAAAACATATAAAACTAGAAATTACATAGCATAAACCTAAAGCTCTGTACAAAAACAGCAGACAATTGGCGGAAGAAAGCTTAATGTGAGAAAAGGCTGCAAAAAGTGATTACTAACAGTATACTACGTAAAAATTGTATACTGAAGGCAAAAACAAGGGTAAGAAAGTCTTTAAAACAAACAATAAAAAAGCTTCATTGTACTTAATGTGTTGATAGATTCCCACTGCTAGCCTCTCTGGTTTGGCTGGTTTTTTTGCATTGCACCTGGTTCACACCCTTTTGCTAGCCCCACCCCCAATACTAAGTCTATATTAGATTCCTGCTGTTTATGGAGCCATCTTCAAATTACTAGGCTCCCATCAGCACACAAGTGCTCAACAGCAGTTGAATTCTGCTCACTGGTAAGCCATTAGGAAGCTACTACATGACAGAGCAAAATCCCTAAAAGGGAAGGCATCTCTGATCAGTACTAGCAAAAAACTACGATCGCTCATAAAATCATCCAAGGCCAACTTTGAGAGAAAAATCACAAAAGACAATCACAAGGCCTTCTTTAGCTATGTTAGAAACCTGGGTGGAAACTCCCAGATATGCTCAGAGTTAGTTCAAAATGACACAAAATACACTGAACCCACTGACATTGCCAACATTCTGGCAGACAGGTTCAGTGCAAATTTCTCCTCCCCCCACCCCCAAAAGGAGAAATAACTATCCCAGCAGAGTGTAGCCTCCCTAACATCTTAGATGCCCAGGTGAGAGCCGCCCTCTCTAAAGCTAAAAACACTGCATCAATGGGACCGGACAGCGTCCCAGGCTGTGTGCTACATGAACTCTAGGAGGAACTAAACCCACACATAAGGCTGCTGTTTAATCTTAGTCTTACTACAGGATACGTACCCAAAGAGTGGAGTATGGCAACAGTGGTCCCACTTCACAAACGCGATGCTTCTATGGACCCTGGAAATTACCGCCCCATAAGCTTGATGAGCCTGGTCTGCAAAGCTATGGAGAGGATCATTATGGAACTCATAAACAAAGACATTGGGGACCTACAGACATTGGATCCTACCCAATTTGGCTTTGCCAAGGGCAGATCTTGCCTTTTAAACTTGGTCGACTTTTTTGAAACAGTCACTAAGGCCATTGATGAGGGTAAGGCTGTTCACATAGCCTACCTTGACCTTGCAAAAGCCTTTGACACAATACCCCACTCGGGCATCATAGACAAACTCACCAGCTTAAATGTAAATCCATATGTCACAAGATGGGTTGCAAACTGGCTCAAGGACAGAACCCACAGGGTCAGAGTTGCTGGAGCTATGTCAGACTCTAAGCCTGTCACAACTGGTGTCCCACAGGGCTCAGTCCTGGGACCCTTCTTGTTCGGCATTTATTTTTCCGAGGTACAGGCAAACATAGGAGGATTGTGGCTGACAAAGTTCGCAGATGACTGCAAATTGGGCGCCATAATTGATACTCCAGCGGACACAAACATCCTTCAGAGAGGCCTCATAGAAATGGATAATTGGTGCCAGAGCCATGGCCTTAAGTTGAACGCCAAAAAATGTATAGTCATACCCTTTGGGAAAAACAAGGTACCCACAAATTACCACATAGGTGGTAATCCATTAAATCTGGAAGAGGTAATCAGGGACCTAGGGACCCAGGTTGACAGTAACCTCTCATTTGACACTCACATTGCCAAAGTGGTTAGGAAGACCTTCTATATTGCCCACCTTATCATGAAGGGTTTCACATCTAGATCAAGAGAGGTCATCGTGCCCCTGTACTCTTCTCTTATCAGGCCAATGATTGAGTACAATGCCCCATTTGGGATGTATCTTACCCGACACCTGCAGCAGTTGGAAAGACCCCAAAAGTTCCTCACCAAGAGGATAAAGGGTCTTAAAAGTATGTCATATACTGCCCGACTGAAAAAACTCCAGCTCTATTCAGTCGCATACTGCCTACTCAGAGGTGATCTGTGCCTGACATACAAGGCCATGTCCAATCCAGAATTAATGGACATGCTCCACCTCAGAAAATCCAAATCCATCACAGCCACGAGAGCAAGAGACTTAAACCTCAACACAGAAATAAATAGGACGTGCTGGAGGGACAGATTCATAACCCAGAGGCTCCCTACACTCTGGAACAGAATCCCAATCCATGTTAGGCAGAGCCCCTCACTAACTCTATTCAAGAGAAATCTTGACGAGTGGATGGGAGATTGTAGGTTTACCCCGGGGGTCATCACTGTGTCACTACTAGACAGAGGCACAGTAAACTAAACCCTAAAAGGGCGTAGTATTCTCATCCTAAGGGGTGGTGAAAGCCACACACATTCTGGCTAGGCTTATAAATGCCCTAGGGTAGATAGCCTAGTACGAACCTATGAACCTATGAATGTCTTAGTGTTGTTTTTAGCTAATTATTTGGGTATATTCAACTGGTATTCATGTTTCTGATTCCTGACTACTGCTGTGCTTATTTGTTTATTTCACTGGTTTGACTCTGCCTTTCAGCAACAGTGATTTACTGGCATTACCACTGCAGCGATGTTGTCTTTATGCAACTATGCTGTATTAAAACCGCTGTTTTAAATGTAATTAATTTTGTGATTGGCTGCTTTTTTAAACCAAAGTGACACTATTTTATACTATTTAGACTGTGTTACTTCTTAAATACTTGGCTGCATTTAATAACACTACCGTTGTGCTTTGAAATGTGTTAACTACTGGGTTGCTCTGACTGTTATGGCCATTTTCTATGATTATTGCTGCTCTGCTGTATAGAAAATAAATATTCTTAACAGTGTTATATTCTACTGGCTGAAGGACCCTCTACTTAGCACATATACTAACTTATGTACCTATCATCAGGTTATATCCCCCTCTATCTGCTAGATCCCTGAAAGGCTTGAATGCCAGAAGGACACCTCCCCTGCTAAAACCTAACTGGAAACTTTCCTGCACTGTCCTTTGACTCTGAAAAGATCTGCCAAGGTTAATATTACCTTATCTTGTCTGTATGTACTATATTAATTAGCCATACCGGTTCTACAGCACTACCAGCAATCCCTCAAAGCCCTACACTCAACCCTAAAATACTAAAATGGGTTACTCCTATATCTAAGGATTACCTAGTGAACATATCTAAGTTTCTAGGTATATTACTAGCATAAATTAATTCAGACAGACAGAACAAAGCTCCTTTTTACTGTAGGCTCTGTAGTCCAGCTGTCTGCCTTAGATTTTAGCACTCAGAAACAAAGCTTAATCATATTAACTAAAGAAAAACAGTTGAGCTCCCTGCATAAAGCATAAAACTAGAAATTACATAGCATAAACCTGAAACAGGGGTTTAAACTTGAGCTCTGTACAAAAACAGCAGACAATTGGCAGAAGAAAGCTTAATGTGAGAAAAGGCTGCAAAAAGTGATTACTAACAGTATACTATGTAAAAATTGTATACTGAAGGCAAAACCAAGGGTAAGAAAGTATTTAAAACAAACAAAAAAAGCCTCATTTTACTTAATGTGTTGATAGTTTCCCACAATCAACCCTAAAATACTAAACTGGGTTACTCCTATATCTAAGGATTACCTAGTGAACATATTTAAGTTTCTAGGTATATTACTAGTATAAATTAATTCAGACACACAGAACGAAGCTCCTTTTTACTGTAGGCTCTGTAGTCCAGCTGTCTGCCTTAGATTTTAGCACTCAGAAACTAAGCTTAATCATATTAACTAAAGAAAAGCAGTTGAGTTCCCTACATAAAGCATAAAACTAGAAATTACATAGCATAAACCTGAAGCAGGGGTTTAAACTTGAGCTCTGTACAAAAACAGCAGGCAATTGGCAGAAGAAAGCTTAATGTGAGAAAAGGCTGCAAAATATGATTACTAACAGTATACTATGTAAAAATTGCATACTGAAGGCAAAACCAAGGGTAAGAATGTATTTAAAACAAACAAAAAAAGCCTCATTCTACTTAATGTGTTGATAGTTTCCCACTGCTAGCCTCTGTGGTTTGGCTGGTTTCTTTGCATTAGCCCTGCTACTCTCACCCTCGCTCCGCTCGGGCTCGCTCTGTGCCCCACCCTGCCCCCAAATACCTTCTGCCCTTAGATGTGCTAAATTTATAGCCACAGTTGCCACTCCCTTAATTATAGAACCAATCAGCAATTGTTAGACCCACCCTAACCACAACACCCTCTCTATTTCTCTACACTACCCTCCCACCCCCATTCTTAAACAATTGTAAGTTGCAAAACCTCTTCAATGCCTCTACAAGCCCCAACCCCACCTTTCAATTCAAAGCCCTCCTACTACCTTTTACTCATGCTGATAATTACGTATTTTATCACAGCTTATGAACATCTCTCCCTTCCAGGCTCCCACTACCCCAGATCACAGACCAATACTCATGCTCTATAACATAACTTTAATTACCTACTACTCCCCCTCCCTTCCAACTCCCATATTACAATAACTCAACAGCTCATTCGAGTCAGTTATGTTAACCCTAGAACTAAACACTACTACAAACTATTATTCAAACTTCAAAAACAAATAATCTATTCTCAAATTAACCTCACAATGGATGGGGGACATCCACCCCATCCCAGGACCAACCCCATCAGAAGCATCCAACTCAATATATAATATCCCCTCTAGCCTGCAAAACCTAAACATCTCCTCTAACTCTCTCCTCATCTGCCACCTAAACATCAGAAGTCTAAATAATAAAATCCACTACCTGCATGCCCTCTAAGCAGTACACTCCCCAGATATACTATGTCTTACAGAAACCTGGCTTAAGCCATCCAACACTGGCAATGAAGTTACTCCTCCAGGTTATAATATAATACGACTGGACCGCACCTCAAAGAAGGGAGGCAGGGTAGCTGTTTTATATAAATATTTAATTAATGTAACTATTTCCAACTCTCCACAAGTTCCTCAAGCTGATAAAGCTGAAATACTCTTTACAAAACTACAAATTAACCAGCATAAATCTATAAACATCGGCTGCATTTATATCCCACCTGGTAACAACACCAATATCATTGAAGACATTCTACAGTGGCTGTCCATAAACTCCCCACAAGAAACGATTGTTTTAGGTGACTTTAATACAGACTGGAACACCTGCTCCTCTGACTTCCCTACTACCCACATAACTCTATATGGTTTCTCCTAAGTCATAACCTCCACCACCAGAACTAGTAAGCCCAATAACAAAGAAAGTATACTAGATTGGATTCTCATTAATAACCCTCCCCAAATGTATAAGGCAGGCACCCACCCTGAGGAAATAAGTGATCACCTCCTAACATATATACTCAGACAAAAAATGATACCCTCAAATACCTGCTTCAGAACTATCAGGAACAAGAAGAGCTTCAATCAAACCAAATTCCAATTAGAACTTCAAACGTGTAACTGGAATAGAATAAAACTACTTCCACTAGACAAGGCAGTACCACACTTTAACTCCACATTTCTTGCAATCCTTAACAATCATGCACCGACCCGGACCATCAGAACAAAGAAAAAAGTAGCACCGTGGCTGTCCAAAGAAACTAGACAAAAAAATCATGAATAGAAATAAAGCCTGGTCATCTTGGAAAACCAATAAAAACCCTAAGGATCAACTAGTATATAAACAGCTAAGAAATGATACTAAGAAGTCTATAATGTTAGACAAAAAAGACTATTACTGTAACCTGCTACATAAACAGCAAAATCGACCACAAAAATTTTGGTCCAGCTTAAACAATTTTCTCCATCCAGGTAATACAACTACCCCTACCCCCGCGTCTATCCTCCAAAAACCTCCAGAAAATATTGCCAACACCTTCAACACCTTCTTTACGGAAACTATACTATCCCTTGCCAACCAGCTAGGCCCCAACAACCTAGACCCTATTAACCCCATATCCAATACCAACCCATCCTTTAATTTTCAACCTGTACCAACAGTATTTATCTGATCCATAATCAAGAAACTAAAACCCACCACCCTTTCAGCAGACCTAGTCCTGGCTGAATATCTTCAAAAGCTGCAAATGCAATAGTGTATCCCATCTTAATATTAATTAACAGAACCATCTCTGAAGCATATATCCCTTCCATCTGGAAAATTTCCCATGTAATTCATCTCCATAAAGGGGGTAACTCCAATGATCTATCAAATTACTGGCCCATCGCCATTCTGTTCCCCCTCTAGCTAAAATTATGGAAAAATGTATCCACAAGCAACTCCTTCATTACCTCAATTTGCACAATCTCCTAGCTCCCTCCCAGCATGGATTTAGACTCAACCATAGTACCACCACAGCCCTTCTATCCTTCTCTCAGACAATAAATCAAATCCGTAATAATAATATGCCCTCCTCTGCTGTCTTTCTTGACCTATCTAAGGCATTTGATATGGTAAACCACCAGCTACTCATTCAAACACTAAAACCTCTTGCCATAGACAGCCTACCAATACACTGGTTTCAGTCCTACCTAAGTGGCAGACAACAAGCTGTGCTGTGGAAGGATAGCCTTTCCTCCCTACTGCCAGTCACCCTTGGAGTTCCTCAAGAGTCTATACTAGGACCTCTCCTATTTTCCATCTTCATTAATGATCTTCATACAGTCATCCCCAAATAACCTGCATTCAATATGCAGATGACTGTACCCTAATCTGATCTGCCACCTCCCCATTAGACCTGCAGACCTTAACCCAAAATAATTTCAATGTAGTAGAAAACTGGCTCACTGATAGGCATCTTCTATTGAATCCAAATAAAACAAAACTGCTACTCTTCACCCCCACCAGGAAAGCTACACTTCCATCATTTACCATAACATCTAGTAATGGTGCAGTAATTTCCCCAGAAAGTAATACAAAGCTATTAGGTGTAATTGTTGACAATAACCTTAAGTTTGACATTCACATCGACAAAACCATTAAAACAGTCAACAAAAAGCTAGGATTTCTATATAGAATTAAGGCATTTCTAACCCCAACTGCTCAGACAGTTATTGCCCGAACACATTTACTTTCAACCCTTCTTTATGCCTCCCCAATCTATACAAACCTGAGTAAATCTGACCTCAATAAACTCAATAGCTGCTACAACACCATAGCCAGATTTTCCACAGGCTCAGCATATAGAACCCACCACTGTATTAACCTACGATCTCTAGGCTGGCTAGAGTTTCCCTCTCATATCCAGTATAATCAATTAATAATAGCCCACAAAGTCCTCCATCAGCCTGAAAGCACACCCATACTCAAAAATATAATTACCCCTTACAGTAACCTAAAAAACTCTCTGGTCTTCTGACAAAATACTGGCACAAACTGTTAAAGCTAAAAACTCAGCAGGTGACTCATTGTTTTGCAACTCAATCTGGAATCGGCTCCCTGCCGAACTTACAGCAAACCAGACTATTAACCAATTTAAAACATCTCTCAAAAAATTCCTTAACCAGTACAGCCTTTATTGGGTCTCAAAGGTAGTTTGAGAATGAATCTCCTTTCTTTTGCCAAAGAAGTTCACCACATAAGTGCATTTCCTAGTTCTAATTTTTCTGAAGCCATTTTGACAGGTTAGGCAAACTTCCAGTTGTGTGTTCCATGAAGTTAGACCCACAGGTCACTCCATGTTTCTTTGGACTCTTCTATTGTGTCCAAAGTAGGAGAGCGACACATAGCTTTCCACACCAAAGGCAAGTGTGCTACCTTTTGCACCACTGACACTGCTAATAAGTCATAACAGTGTATTTGATGTCTCCAAAGGTATGTATCATTTAATAAAAAGGTGTAAAATTATGTTTAGATCTAATCGCATTAGAGAGATAAAATCATCTAAGAATGGCAAGTAATCACTGATACTCAAGGAATTTTGACTGAGTTTAGTGAATACTACTCTTCATTAAACCATTTAAATAATAAAGAAACTATATTAATAGATAAAATTGGAAAATCTGTTGATAAACTGAAAATCAACACTTTATACGAAAATTGTAAAACTGACTTGCTTAATATTTCCTCTAATGAAAGATTGAAGACTTAAAGGCCAATAAATGTTCTGACCCCGATGGTATGATTCCAGAATTGTTTAAGTTATTACCCCAGCAAATAAAATGCTTCCTAATTATTGTCTTAGCAGAGGTGCAAAATCAACTGTTTTTAGCACCCCCCCCCCCCCGGAAACACTGTCTTATAATGTTAAAAGAAGGCTGCAACGTTTTTGGTATTCTATTTATAGGCCAAATGCATTACTGAATATAGTTTATAAATTATTTATCTCTATTTAAAACATGGATTAAAGCCCTTTATCTCCTTTATAATCAATAATGGCCAAACTAGTTTTATCCCTAAAATACAAGCCCATGATAATATCAAGATAAGTCTGATGTTAAGTGATATTATGAATAATAAAGAAAGAGAGGTAATGTTTATTAGTCTAGATGTAGCAACAACCATTGAATCAGTAAATTGGGCCGATTTATTTGAAATTTTATTTATCTTTGGTTTGCTGGATCACTATTAATCTAATAAGGCAGATTTACAAAAACAGTAGAGAATATATTAAGCTAGTTATACTGACTTTTATACAGTAGAATTTATAAAAGGAACTAAACAGGACTGTAATATTTTCCTCCTTCTTTTTGCCCTAGTCATAGAAGTATGCAAAGTTCAAATCTGATATGATTACGATTCTTGGAATAATGGTTGGAACCAATCATGATCCAAGATAATGCTCTTTGCAGATTAACTTTAACTGATTTACATGTTTCTTTAAATGAAATTTTAACTACTTTACAAAACTCTGGAACAATTTCTAACTTAACTTTCAGCACTCGTAAAACAAACAGCCAGATTCACGATGGCTTGCATGGAGTGTACGAGTAGAGTAAGACTCCATGCAGCCATCATGTCCGATGAGCGATCCAGGAACAGCTTGTAGGGGCATGTAAGAGAGCTCCTAAAATGTCTCCTACACGGACAGGGCTGGGATATGCAAATTACCTCACTTGCAGCCGAAAGGCATGCAAATGAGGTAAATTTGCAATCCAGGAAGCACAAACCTGTCCGAGTAGGAGCCGTGTTAGCTGCAGAAATGTACTCAGTTGACAACTGAGTACCGTTCTGCAAATAGCACAATGGAGCCTTGTCAGCTCCAAATAAAGGTTGCATATGGTTGAGGAAGCATGCCAATGGCCAAATATATGGCCATTGGAAATGTTCCCAGATGCAAAACTAAAATAAAAATACTTTTTTTTCCGGCGATTTCCGATGTTTAAGCGTAGCGCAGCGTAAATGGGTGCTAAAAAAATCATAAAATAAGAAAATAAAAGCCACAAACGTGGAATCTATGAAAATTGTTAAATTACAATGTAAGGGAATAGCAGGCTGAAGATAACATGGCCACCGAGTAGGGGTTGCTAAGGGGAGAAGCCCAGTCTAAGACATGTAACCAAGCATTAGTAGGCAATCCTATGTAAATGAGTGTTAGGATAGTGAATCGCTCTTTTACATAGCAAATGAGCACAGTCAGTGGAGTATAGGTGTAGGATATGGGGAGTAACAGAGTAGGAGATAGGTGACATCACAAGGGGGGTATGTATGAAAGTAGTGAAGCTCATTGGAGCAGAGTGGCATGTGTCAGCTGTCAGTTAGACATCATGGATAGAGGTGTGTCAACAGGTAGGCCAGGGAAAGCCAAGAAATGGAAGGTGTATACTGTGGATAACACCAAAGTTTCTTGCTGAGCGGATATGTGTGTGTGTGCGCGCCTGTAAACCAGAGTAAGACAGAGTGCACGCGTGAAAGCGTGAGTGCGCACGTTTAAGCCGGAGTAAGCATGTATAAGGTTGTGTAAAGACCTGTGAGCTCGTTTGCGCTGGTGTGCACGCGTTTTAACCCGAATATGAAAGTTTTAGTCCGTCTAAGCATGTGTGCACACGTGTGAGCTGCTGTGAGCGTGTTTGCACTTGTATGTGCGTTGCTCCCCCCTGAGGAAACAGAAAGGAAAAAGGAAGCACAACAAATAGTAAGAAGCTACCAGAGAATACTAGTAGAGCTAGCAGGTGAAAACAATCAGAATCAGGCAATTGCACAGGCAGAACACTAGCCCAGCCCAGCACTTAAAACTCTGCAAACAACAGTGCAGTTTGTTTCTCTCAAGAGACACTGCAACACTGGAGTAAGCTACTAGAAGTGAAAACTGAAAAAGCTTCACTCAGACAAAAAATGCTAGGGGCTGCCATTGCTGTTATAAGGTGACATATGCAACATGCTGAGGGTGGTGACAATGCAAATGCTGCTGGACAACCCACAGTGAGGAGACGGAGAAGAGTGTACAGGCCCAGGGTCACCTAACAGGGGTTACATGAGCTGGAGATAGTGGAGCGCTATAGAGTGGACAGAGACCTCCTGCAGCAAATTGTTGAGCTGTGCAGGCCACGCCTCACACACAGAACCAACAGAGGGGAACCCATCCCAGTGGAAACCAAGGTATGTGTTGGCCTAAGAATACTAGCAACAGGTACTTTCCAGAGACCAACTGGTGATATGATGGGGATATCACAGGCATCAGCATCCAGGGTACTGCATCATTTCCTGGATGCCATGTCAGCATATGTCGGTGATCATCTATATTTCCCCAATTCCCCTGAGGTATTGGCCAGCAATATGCGTCTCTTCCAGCAAATAGCAGAATACCCTGAGGTAGTGGGTGCAATAGACTGCATGCATATATGCATCAAAGCACCAGCTGGTGAGCGGGGTAGGGCCTACATTAACCGCAAGGGCTTCCCTTCCATCAACTGCCAGGTCATGTGGGATGCCCAGGGCATAATAATGAATGTGTGTGCTGGCTACCCTGGAAGCTACCATGATTCCCATATCTGGCATCTGACGCAGCTGTACCAGACATTTGCCAATGGGGACATCCCACATGGTCAATTAGTGGGGGATGCTGGCTCATGACACCCATCAGAAATGCACACACACCTGAACAGGAACGCCATAATGAGGCACATGCACAAACACGAAATGTAATTCAGCGTGTGTTTAGGTTGCTCAAGTCACGGTTCCAGTGCCTGGACACATCTGGTGGAGCCTTGCAATACTCACCAACTACATGTACCCAAATTGTCATGGTATGTGCTATGCTACATAATATGATTCTGCAAAAACAGCTGCAGCAGGACCAGCATAGGCCTGGGCCAAACAGCCCCCACCATTGCCAAGGCCATCACAGGCAGGGCATGACTCGGAGGAGGAACAACCTGAGCCTGCCCCAGTAGGCAGAAGGAGGCGTGTCCAGTATGCCTTGGCCTTGGCAAAGAGGCAACGCATAGCACATACACTGGCTCAGTAGGAACCCTGGAAATGATACCTCTCTCTGACTCCCACATATAGTGAACGGGATGCCTAAGTTGACACAACCTGCTTTCAAACATGTGCAGGGAGTGTAGTATGTGCATCCAACATAGGCAGCCCTGCAGCACCACCTGAGGCATGATTGCCATGTGTTAAGCAATGTAAGGTTTTGCTAAACAGCATTTACCACCATGTAGTATATGCAAACTTGATGACCTTGAGTATCATCCTACCCTCACCAAACATGATGCCACAATATGAAGACAAGATGATCAATTACAACAATTGGCTTAAGTATTGGTGTCAGTGAAAGGGGATCCAATGTCTGTCAGCCTGGGATGACATGCTCGACAAGACATGATGCTTCACTAGGGATGGCTTTCACCTGTCACCTGTCACCTGTGGCCATTTGGATATTGCCAAAGGCTCTTGTCACCCCCATAGTGCCTTTTTTAGGTAAGGCTCTAAAGACAAACCCACCTCCATAGGTATCACAAGGGATAAGAAACTAGAAGTAATGCTACTCAATGCCAGAAGTCTAAACTGCAAGATGAATGCACTCCAAACTCTCCTCAGCATGGAGAATGTTGATATCTGTGCAGTAACAGAAACCTGGTTCAAGGCTCCCAAGAGCACCCTAGCATTCACAGGTTACACCTCATACCATGATTTACAGCCACAAAACATGGAACAAACTACAAAAGGAGGGTGAGTATCAATATTTGTCAAAGATACCCACAACCTCAGGTTGGTGGCACAGCATGAAGCATCAGAGACTATCCATGTGCAACTAACAGTGGGTAAAACCGCCTTCCAATTCATAGCCTGCTACAGACCACCCTCCTAAACCCAGGAACCACACTTGGCTGACTGAAGAACACATGAAAATATGAAGGTGTCCCCAAACACCATTATATTGGGTGACTTCAATTACCCAAACATAGACTGGGAGCATTACCCTAGCTGCAATACCCTAGCCCAAAGGTTCCTAGAATTATAAACTCAAATGCTATGGAACAACTTGCTACCACTCCCACAAGTGGGGAAAACATACTGGACCTGATCATCACCAACATGGGGACTCTATGCCCAAGACCAGAAGTGTATCCCTCACTGGTAAGGTCAGACCATACAGTAATCTCACTGAATATTCACATCCCGACCCCAGCCCATGGCCAGAAAACCACAGTGAAAAATTTTCACTAAAGCAAATGTCACACTCCTCAAAACCAAGGTGGAATCCTTCACAGCCCCTGCGCCTGTGTAAAATACGGCCCAGACCTCAGAACCCTTTATAAATGCATTCTATGAACACCTTCAGGAATGCATGGATCATGCAATCCCAAATAAAACCAAGATCCAATCCTCCAAAGGCAGGCATCCTGTCTGGTGGACCCCAGCCATAAAAAAACATACAATACAAGGAGGAAGCTACTATATGATAGAGCAAAATCCCAAAAAGGGAAGACATCTCTGATCAGCATTATTGAAAAACTATGGCCACACATAACGTTGTCTAAGGCCATCTTTGAGATAGAAATTGTACAGGACACTAAGGATAATCACAAGGCTTTCTTTAGTTATGGTAGGAACCTGGGTGGGAATTCCCAGATATGCTCAGAATTAGTCCAAAATAACACACAATACACCAAACCCACAGATATTGCCAACATCTGAGCTGACAGGTTCAGTGCAAACTTCTCCCCTTCCTCCCCACCAAAAGGGCAAATATCTATCCCAACAGAGTGCTGGCCCCCTGACATCTCAGATGCTCAGGTAACAGCCAGCCTCTCCAAAGCAAAACACACAGCATCAATGGGACCAGGCGGTGTCCTGGGCTGTGTCCAACATGAACCCCAAGAAGAATTGAACACAAACATAAAACCACTGTTCAGTCTCAGCCTTACCACAGGATATGTACCCAAAGAGCAGTGTACAGCAACAGTGGTCCCTCTCCACAAAGGTGGGGCCTCAATGGATACTGCAAACTATTGTCCCAGGAGCCTGCTAGCTTGGTCTGCAAAGCTATGGAAAGGATCATCATGGACCTCAGAAATAAAGATATTGGGGACCTACAGACACTGGATCCTACCCAGTTTGGCTTTGTTAAGGGCAGATCCTGCCTCTTAAACCTGGATGAGTCATTTGAAACAGTCACCAAGGCCATTGACGAGGGGAAGGTGGTCCACACAGCCTACCTGGACCTCGCAAAAGCCTTCCATACAATACCCCACTTGGTCATTATAGATAAGCTCACCAGCTTCAATATAAACCCCTATGTCACTAGATGGGTTGCAAACTGGCTCAAGGACAGAACCCACATGGTCAGAAATGCTGGAGCCATGTCAGACCCTAAACCAGCTACAAGTGGCGTCCCACAAGGCTCAGTGCTGGGGCCTCCCTTGTTTGGTATATATTTCTCGGAGGTACAGGCCAACACAGAAGGACTGTGACTGAACAAGTTTGCAGATGACTGCAAACTGGGCACCATAATCGACCCTCCAGCTGACACAAGCATCCTACAAAAGGGCCTCATAGAAACAGACAACTGGTGCCAGAGCCATGTTCTCAAGCTAAACGCAAAAAAGTGTATAGTCATCCCCTTTGGCAAAAACTAAGTTCCCACAAATTAACACATAGAGGGTAACCCATTAAGTATGGAAGAAGTGATAAGGGACCTGGGGACACAAGTTGATAGCAATCTCTCATTTGACAACCACGTGGCCAAAGTGTTTAGAAAAGCATTTCATATAGCCCACCTAATCATGAAGGTATTCACATCTAGATCAGGGGAGGTCAACGTGCCTCTTTACTCATGCCTCATCAGGCCCATAATTGAGTACAATGCCCCTTGTGGGATGTACCTTATCAGACACCCGCAGCAGCTGAAAAGACCACAAAAGTACCTCACCAGGAGGATCAATGGGCTCAAACACATGCCATTTGCTGCCCGGTTAAAGAAACTGCAGCTCCACTCAGTGGCATACCACCTGCCCAGAGGTGATCTGTGCCTGATGTATAAAGCCATGTCCAACCTGGAATCAATGGACATGCTGCACTTTGGAAAATCAGAATCCCATCAAGCTATGCGCTCAAGAGACCTGAATCTCAGGACTGAAATAAATAGGACATGCTGGAGTGACAGATTCATAACCCAGAGGCTCCCTCCACTCTTGAGTAAACTCCCACTCCAGGTTAGCCAGAGTCCCTCATTGACTCTCTTCAAGAGGAATCTTGATGAGTGGATGGGAGATTGTAGGTTTACCCTGGGTATCACTTCTATGTCACTGTTAGACAGAGGCACAGTATACTAACCTTGAAAAATGTCATGGCAAACTCAACTTAAAATTTGTGTTGAAAGCCAAACACACTCTGGCTAGGATTATAAATGCCCTAGGGCAGATAGGCTAGTATGAACCTATGAACAGAATCACACACACCAACTAGTACAACTGTGGTCAATGTGGAGTAATGTTTGGCAATGTCCACCCAAGTTGGTGAATACACAGCAATGTTGGACAAGCCTGGTTTAAGTAGGCCATAGCTGAACAAAATGCAACATGCTCATAGTTGCCCAACTGGCCCTTAACCAGTCTGGTCTGCTCAGTATGAACATTTAAAGCAGTGATGGGACTCAAACCCATGATACTGTGCACCATAGTGAAAGTACTGACTCAGTACACCATGACAGTATTGCAGTGTTCAGCCAGTATGAAAGAATGTTGACAAGTCTTTGCAAACTATCCCATGGAAACCCTGCAGGCACAGCAAAATCCCTGTTGAGTTATGACACAAAGGAGTCTGGCAGTAAGAACACAACATGACTTCCAACACACACAGTATAAATGTCAATATTGGTCATGTTCACACACAGCCACAAATGTAGTGGACTTCAGATCACAACATATGGAAAGGTCACACTGGGCATGCTCACACACTTGGATAAATGAGACATATGTCAGGCAACAAACCATGGAAAGCCTGAACTGGGCATGCTCACACACTTAGGCCATGTCTGAGTATAGCAGTCGGCCACACATATCTGGCAGTTGTATGTGTTAAGCCAGGAACCTCCCACGATCCAGCAATCTGCCCTGTGCACACAGTTAAATGACAACAGACACATATATTAATATACTGGAACCCTGTCATGATCAAACATGTTACGCAGATACACAAGTTGTTAATAGAAACTGGGAAAGCTACGACAATAAAGACCTGCAAACAGTATCAGCAACAAATATTGTGCATCCCGAACATAAACATAGGTGCAGAGGTCGATACTAGGCTGTCTGCCTGGGGAATTCATAAGCCTAGGCAGAGTGTATTTGGCGTCTGCCTCCCCAGTAGAGTAGCCTACTGTGCCTCTGTAAAGTAGGTCACAGAAGGCACCCTTTAAGGCTAGTTTGCTGTGCCTCTGTCAAGCAGGGACACAGTGGAGATCCCAGGGGTGAATTTGCAATTTCCCATCCATGTGGCTGGAATTTGCTGGAAGAAGGTTGGTGAGGGGCTATGTCTAACTTTAATTGGGATTCAATTCCAGAGTGAGGGGAGCCTCTGGGTAATGAATCTGTCCCTGCAGCATGTCCTATTTAGTTTTGTGCTTAGGTTTAAGTCCCTGGAGTGTGTAGCTCTAAGGGTTTTGGATGTTATGAGGTGGAGCATGTCCATTACTTCTGGGTTTGACATGGCTGTGTACGTCAGGCATAGATAACCTCTGAGAAGGTGTTAAGCAACTGAGTAGAACTGGAGATCATTTAGTTGAGCTGCATAGGACATCTGTGTGTAGCCCATGATCCTCTTGGGGAGGTACTGTTGTGGACACTGTAGTTGCCGCAGGTGTTGGGTAAGGTACACCCCAAAAAGGGCATTGTAGTCAAACATGGGCCTGATGAGTGACTAGTAGAGGGCCACAATGACCTCCCATGATCTACATGCAAACCCCCATGTGATAAGGAGGACTATACAAAGGTCTTTGCAATGACTCTGTCAATGTGATTAGCAAAGGAGAGGTTACGATCTATGTTGGTCCCCAAATCTGTAAATACATCTTCTATACTTAATGGATTACCACTTATGTGGTGATTTGTGTGCACTTTGTTTTCCCCAAAGGGGATGACTATGCATGTCTTAGCATTTAGCACAAGGCCATGACTCTGGCAACAAGTATCCATCTCTGTGAGACCCTTATGGAGGAAGCATGTGTCAGCTGCAGTGTTGCTTATGGCCCCCGGTTAGCAGTCATCTGTGATGTTTGTTAGACATAATCCCCTCGTGTTAGTCTGAACCTCAGAGAAGTACATACTGAACAGGACAGGTCCCACAACTGAGCCCAGTGAGACACCAGTTGTAACTGGTCTGGAATTGGACATGGCACCTGCAATTCTGACCATGTGGGTTCCATCCCTGAGGCAGATAGCAACACATCTAGTGATATAGGGGTTGATATTTATGCTGGTAAGCATATGTATGATGCCTGAGTGGGGTATTGTGTTGCAGGCTTCTGCAAGGTACGGGTAGACTGTGTGAACTACCTTGCCCTCATCCATGGCTTCAGTAACTGTTTCAAAGATATGAACTATGTGTAAGAGTCAAGATCTGCCCTTAATAAAGCCAAATTGTGTGTGATCCACTGTCTGGAGGCTCACAATGTTTTTGATTATAACTTCCATGATAATACGCTCCATAGCTTTTTCTACCACACTAGTCAGGCTTATGGGGTGATAGTTCCTGTGGTCCATTGTGGCACCACCTTTGTGGAGTGGGAGCACTGTATCTGTATGCCATTCTCAGGGTACATATCCTGTAGTAAGGCTAAGTTGGAACAGTGACTTAATGTGAGTGTTCAGTTCTACTCAGAGCTCGTGTAGGACACAGCCTGGGACACCATCTGGTCCCATACATATGCTGTGTTATTTGCTGTGGAGGGGGCACCTTTCACCTGTGCATCTGTGATGTCAGGGAGGTTACATTCATTTGGGATGGGCATCTGTACCCTTGGGGGTAAGGGGACGTTTGTGCAGACTCTGTCTGCCAGGGTGTAGGCTATGTCCGTAGGTTTGGCATATTTTGTGCTGTTATGCAACAATTCAGAGCATATCTGGGTTGTTTCCACACATATTCCTGACATAACTAAAGAAGGCCTTGTGATTATCTGTAGTGTCTGGTCAATTTCACTGTCAAAATGTGCAAGTGATGATTATATGAGGGATTGAAGTGTCTTGCCAATACTGTTCAGAGATGTCCTCCTTCTGTGGGATATTGCTCTGTTATGTAGTAGCTTCCTCCTTCTGTTGTACAGCTTATATATGGCCGGGGTCAACCAGACAGGTCTCCTGTTTTGGAGGAGTCATGGTTTTATTTGGGATAGCATGATCAATGCATACCTGCAGGTGCTCATACAATGTGTTTGTAAAGGATTCTGCAGATTGGGCTGTATTATCCTCCAGCATGGGGCCTTTGAAGTATTCCACCCCAGTCTTCACAAGTACAAAGTCTGCTTTTGAAAAATTTGTTACAGTGATTTCCTTGGCTGGGGGTGGGGATGGGATATAGATGTCCAGGGAAAGGTATTTATGGATTGATCTTAACAATGAGGGTTCTACCTCTGGTTTGGAACATAGAGTCCCCATGTTGGTGATGATCAGGTCCAATATGTATTCCCCCTTGTGGGTGTGGTGACTGGTTGTGCCATAGCACATGGATTCACAAATTGTAGTGGCTGTAGGGTGATGTTGTTGAGAGCCTGAGTAGTATCCCCAGTCAATATTTGTGTACCTGAAGTCAACCACTATAATGGTGTGTGTGAAGACCTTCATATCCTACACTGTTCCCAGGAAAGCCGAGTGCGGTTCCTGGGTATGGGGGGGTGGTCTGAACTACACACCAAACCAAAAGGCAGTTTTGCACAATGGTAGTTGTATATGTATGGCCTGTCATGCTTAGTGCAGTGGTACCAACCCAGAGGTGTGTGTATCTGTGATGTATATGGATACACCCCCTACTTGTGTTGTGTGTTACAAGTCCTGTGGTCACGAAGCATGGTATAGAACATAACCTGGCAGTGCCAGTGTGCATATGTGACCCTGAAGTAGGCATCTGTTAATGCACAGATATTGTTATCCCCCATACTGAGGGATAGTAAAAGATGTACATTCCTCTTTGGAAAGACTGATGATGTCAGCACCCTATAAATACAGCAGGAGAAGAGAAATCTTCCAGTAATGCGAATAGCGCACTATACTAATGCATATCTCTCAAGTATCATAACATAGTTAGGTAGGGGTTTGAATCCTGCAAATGCTGTGTGTGTGGGGTGGCAGGGGGGTGTGTATGTATGCAATTCTCTGTGAAAGGAATGGCCTTTTTGAAGACTGGGATAACACACTAAAAGATGTACATTCCTCTTTGGAAAGACTGATGATGTCAGCACCCTATAAATACAGCAGGAGAAGGGAAACCATCCAGTAATGCGAATAACGCACTGTGCTAATGCGTCTCTCTCAAGTATCATAACATAGTTAGGTAGGGGTTTGAATCCTACAAATGCCATGTGTGTGTTTGCCACACAGTTTGTTAATGTGTTGTGTGTTTTGCTTTTATTATTGTATGACATATTATTATAACAGTAATTTCAATGCACACATCTGGTATGTGTGTGCCACATACAGATATGTACCTGTGACCTATGTGTGAAGCCTGCCTCATATGAATACAGTTGTTACCTTTGCCAGCATGTGCCACAGCTTACCAGACATTAGGCCATACATGTATGTTGGTGACAATGCAGGCTACTGCAGTGATCTGTGTCCTAGGCCAACTATGTGACACACACCCATGAAAGCTTTGATAGATTAATGTGGGTGAGGGTTCATGTCTGGAGTATATGTCAGACATGTTGAAACACATCAAAGTCTGTGAGTGATGGACATCCAGTGTAGGTGTATAGCAACTGTTGCCGATATGCATACAGACACCTTATTGCTTAGGTGATACACCGAGGGACTGCAGAATACCTTTGGAAATGTGAATATCACAGGATAGACAAGATAACACTTGTCCTCATGTACACACCATTACCGTTCTACATGATGGGTGCTACCGCCTACATGGTACTGTTGGAATACTATGTTAACTACATGCCAATGACAATGCTACAGTTGCGTTACAGCAATACAGCATGGCTTGGACAACAGGTATCTGTCTGTATGATACCCTTGTGGTGGTTAGGTGTGTCATGTGTAGAATGCATTGTAGGCCACTGTATGCTTTTGCAGTCATGGATGGACATATCTGTAGTGTGTTGACATGTACATGAGACTGCTATATGCCAAAGAGTATTGTTCCCAGGGATGTGTGGGGCTCAGTAAGAATGGCTACTGGTATAGTGTAGTACTGCAGGGATATCACTGACACCAGGTTCCTACATCTGTGTATCATTGGAGGAGACACCATGTAATGACCACTGAATGTTAGGCTATGTAGGCTGTGTATAGTACCAGAATTCAGACCATTGACATTTGGAAACCATATCACCCACAGCATACTGTCAAACCATGTTATGTTCCATGCTAACCATGTTCACAAATGTACACCTGCAACTCTGTGCTGCAAACACCACACATGTACTGTCCACATCCCAACACATGCAGGCACAAGTACACACAACAGCCATGTGGCACATGTGCAGACAGTACACTTTGGGAATTAACACTGGTGTATACAAAACTACAATGACAATCATAGTTAATGCATCATGCATGCTTGAATATACCCACAACGATATCATTACACTGTACTGTTAACAACATGATATTATTACTACAGTGCTATGTAGTCACCCTGTGCATCAGCACCATGCTATCTTGTTCCTGCATCAATGTTACAGATGGCAGGAGGTGGCACAGTTTCATCATATGCAAAGGGTGTGTACTTGATTTGCCAGAGTCCGCCATTGACACATCCAATCAACATGTATGTGTGTGTGTGTGTTAGTGAGGGACAACAGTACAAGATGGGGCAATGTTGCTGCGATGTGTGTGTGTATGTGTTAGCCCTAGGTGTTAGCATTATGTGTGTGTGTGTGTGTATGCATGCACACAGTTCCACCATGTGGCTGCCATATACGGGTGTTTGTGGACAGCCACAGACTGTACCTGCCAGGTCATACAGATCACTGTCTCTGGCCACAGACACGGTACCTGTGCTTGGCAGGGGTGCTACGGACAGTATCAGGTACTAAGCCAGACTGGGTACTGTCATCAGAAGCAGTGGGTTGTTGACTGGACACATGTCCCTGCTGCGACTATCCAGAGCCACATGCACGTGGTCTTCTAGGACGGTCTAATGACAGCACGGACCCAGGTACTGGCACTATGGGAGTGGCTGTGGGTTTGTTGTCATCCATGATGACTGCCAGCTGATGATGTTGCTGGCATACGTCCACGTCAACGCCTCAACCATCGTGCACTGTCCTGGCTCCTGGACATGTAGTTGTGGAAGAGATCTAATGTGTCCGCCCAACGCCTATCAATGACCTCGCTGATATTACGGATGGCAGCCACAACGTCACGCATAGTGTCATTCATAGCGGTGTGATGTGCTCTAAGCTCCCTCAGACCCTGTCTGGTGTACTGTTCCATACATGCCTGTGCCTGCATTACAGCCCGGAACATAGCTGAGGTTGAAAGACCTCTGTGGGCACGTCTGACAGGGGCAGTACGACCACGGATGCTCCCATGAGAACCCATGGACATCTGCCTGTGTGGTACCATGTCAGGAATCTGGCCATGGCTGCTGTGAGGGGATGCATGTGCCAATGATACCACACTACCCTGGTCAATGCCCACTGTATGCTGTCCCTCAGCTAAGGACATTGGTGACAATGGATGTATCAGCAGGATGACTGTGCGCATTGATGAGGTTGAATGCTGTGTAGTGTCGATTGGCTGACCAATGACAGACCCTGTCACACCTCCCTGTGCCATTACACATGTATCATCATTATCACTATCCCCAGCAGTGGCTTCAGGTTCCCTGCTGCACTCCACCAGAGCAACATCAGAACCTGTGAGAGGAAGATAGGAAATGCAGTTTACAAATGTGTACACAATGTTAGCACACATGCACACAGGCCCACAGGCCCACAGGCACACAGGCACACAGGCACACATGCACACATGCGCACATGCACACATGCACACATGCACACATGCGCACATGCACACAGGCACACATGCACACATGAACACAGGTGCACAGGCACACATGCACACATGCACACAGGTGCACATGCACACATGCACACAAGCACACAGGCACACTCCTCAGTACAGCAGATACAAACACAGACACACCTGCAATCCAACACATACACAATACTGTTTGAGGGTGGGTGACAGTATCACAAGGAAAAACATCACTGCACATGTGTCAGCATACAGATTATGTGTTGCACAGGAACATGCAGTGCAAGTGTAGACAGCCCTTGTTAATAACAGTATACATGTACTTGATGCTTGTGTGTAGTTGTTCAGTGATTGTCTCCACCCTGGGACACAATGTGTACAAGGACATAACAATGTTGTGCAAGTGTTACAAGCTGTGGGTGCATATATTTGCACACACACATACAACACGTGACAGTGCTACGCAATAACTGCTATGTGTACTTTTGTGGTCAGTGGAACTGGATGTGGTGTAGTAACATGAGCCATGATCAACATGCTTCTTGTGGTCAGTCAACAATAATAATGTGTGCCAGACAGGCAGCTAGCATGCTGTACCTGAAGTGCACTAACATGACTACATCCACAATTACACAGCCACTTGTTACATGGGTGTGTAAGGTGGCCAGTAGTGAGCATTGCCTAACATGAATGTATTATTTGTTCAAGACTGTTGCACAAAGACATCATAGGCCTCTACCCCTCAGGTATATTATGTGTGCTGCATAGAGGATAAGTGGGATACTGAAGGGTGGCCATACAGCAGGTGTCATAATTGGACATGTGTAACAGGCTAAGGTGTAGTGTCTATGCCAAACATGTGCGTGTTGTGTACATGTGTATCAGGTATGCCTATACAATGTCCAGTACTGTCACATGTGTGTCATGCTGTGTGTATTGCATGTGAGTGAGGCAGCTACTGAGAATAATGGGGTATGCATAGTCTCACAGCAAACATGCACAGCATGCATTATGTGTAGGTGTGTTACATGTGCACACACTACACCTCCATATGACATGCACATGTCATTAGCAATAGTATTGTTATTACACACTCACCAGCATGGATTGGCTGCCTTACTGTCACTCCAGAGGGACCTGCAAAAATATGACAGTGATTGCCAGTGGCCACAACTGTGCCATTGATAGTGTGAGTATGATAAAGTACAGTAGTACAACAGGTGGCTTTCACAGGTGTACAGACTATGCTCAGAATATCAATCTTGCAGAAGAATAGGCAGGTAAATAGCTACACACACAGTACATATCTCACACATGCATAAACTACCAGTACAGAGAACAGTCAACTACAGATATGGCATGTTACCTGCACACTCCATTTCAACATGCTGGGTGGCTCCGGCCTCCATGATGACACATGTTTGTGGATGTTGTTGTTGTTGGCCTGGAGCCACAACACTTAGGAGGTGCTCCTCCACACTGGCGAGGGGGGGTAGGTACCCCACCACCTGTGGCAAGCTGTTGTCTGTGGATATCAGACGCACGCTGCCGGACATGTCTAATTAAATCACTGCAGTGATGGCGTACCTGCTCATATGTCCGGTTATGCATGCTTATGTCATTTACCCGACGGACAAGATCTTGCCACAGTGCAGCCCTCTCATGCTGGTTCTGGCTGGTCCTGGAAAACAGCACAGAGAAATTCTGCACCAGGCTCTGGTGGATCTCCTGATCCTCTGCTGCTGTATAAGGTGGGTTACGCTGATGCACCATCACCCTGGAAGGAAAAGAAAAAATATGTGAGCAAGTCATGTGGCACACTTAATATTCTAATGTACTGATAGCACTTAACTGCCATATATAGCATCTGTCTGTCTATCAGGGGATACACATGTTCGATACCACATATCAGTGCTCAGCCCATAACTGTCTGACAGTGCCTGTCACACTCCATACAACAAACTAGTATACACCAGCACTCGGCACACTGCTTGGGATACAATGCACAACCTCACACTGGGGGTATGTATCAAGCTAATGGATGAAGAATATTGTCATCCCATGTAATGAATGCAATGCACATTTACAGTTTCAATGGTAATCCACCCTAGTCTTTGATGCCATACCCCTACCTGATATATGTGCACAGTTCACACACATACCTTGTAACATACATGTGATTGCGGCCATGGTACAGGCATCATTATGCACACTTACACATACATACAACACACAAATGTATGACGACACAGATGAGCATTAACTGTGTACCTTATAGTACTGTGTGCCCCTACTTACAGATACCTATGCATGAAGTATGTAATCTGTGCAGACTACAGGAAACACACCAGACAGTGTTACCAGGGAATGTGAACATACACCATACTGTAGTGTTTAGGCCTACAACTTCAGGTAGTACAACAGTTCATATGTGAGCTGGATTCAACAGCAGTACCACTTACTGAGCATATGTGTATTGCTTCTGCCTATGATGGGACACTGCAGTCGTACACAGGGAACTACAGCACAACATATGCCAATATACTATATTTGTATCCCGATAACTGACACATCTTTCTCTGGCCTCACACCTACGACACAACCTACCATGACAGACACAAACTCACACTAAGCTATCACACCTTTACAGACCTTGCACAGAGTCAGTGTCACACTCATTCAACTTCACATAGCTGGTATTGCACTGACTACATGTGTGTGTGCATTGTGTCATAGGTAGGTACTATGCTATTGGCCCTGGGCCTAGGGGAGCCTAGCCATATGCTACCCTGCCCTTTGGGACACATGTAATGTGATTTTACTTGCTCCTGTGAAATGGTTACACAGAGGTGACTCACAGGGCATATTACCTATCTCCATAACATTCATCAGGGGTATGTATGACATCTACTAATAAGGAGCCTTGTTTGTTAATGCTGGGTAGTTTAATCCAGGGTATGGCATATTAGTGTATAGAAACCTGTACCTCCAGCATGTGCTGTTTAGTGCAGTGACAAGGATTAGGGCCCTAGGTCATGTAGGCTGGACGGATTGTGAGGTGTTGCCATGGTGGTTGGCCGACTGGTATGGGTGTGACATAACTCTGTATGTCCAGCAGTGGTAATCTCTGTGTAGGAAGTATGCAAGGCGCTCTAGCTGTGGTTTTGTGAGTCAGTCTGCATAGGGAATGTGTTTGAGGGCATTATCAGTCTTTGTTAGGTATGTCTGTGGCCTTTCCACTTGCTGTAGTTCTCATGGGAGGTACATACTGCATAGGACATTGTGAGGTGTAGAGGGGCACATTGACTTACATTTCCCTAGCTGGCACACCTTTTGTGATGACACGTACCATGTACAGGGATTACAAGACTAGTGTGCCACTGTGGATATCAAAGTGGAGGCTATTTTACACCTGTGTCCCATGTTCCCTTCTGACACCTCCAGTGGTAGGCAGGCAGCCACCTATGTGGTAGTTACTGGGTAACATATTTTGGAATGGGGTATGGTACTGCAGTATCAACACTGGTGTCCAGTCCATGCCTTGGTCACCAGGCACCTGTTGCAGTACATCTGCCCCCATGTCCCCCTCTCTCACTCTCTCTTTATATACATATATATATATATATATATATATATATATATATATATATATATATATATATATATATATATATATATATATACATACACACATATACATATAAATATATATCAATATATACATATCCATTGGGGCGTGGCCAAGGATGAACACAGGATAGAAGCAGATTTCTTCAGCTCCACCAATTTCATTACATTGACAGGAATTAATTACTTAAAAAATTAATTCTTGAAGTAATTTTCTTTCTAAATATGTTTGTTTTATATAGTTCTTGAACTATATCTAAAAAGAAAGGAAATCTTAATAATATTCCTGTCAGAAATTACTTTGGAAATTTTCCTGTCAGTTTATCAGTCTGAAATGAGTTCCAGTAAGACAAATTCTCAAGACTCCAGCATCAAGAAAGAACTTCAGTCTCTGATAATTATAGTCCAGCAACTTACTGCTAAGATGGATAAAATGGATACTAAAATAGACACTTTCATAGAAAAAACTACAAAACAAATAGACTTGTTACATATGGACCTGCAACAACAGAAGATCCAGATGACAGGCATAGAAGAAGCTGTGAATGACATGGAAAATAAAATACAAGAACAGGAAATCAACATTGAGTTTCTGCTGAAACAAAATTCACATTTACAAACAAAGCTGGATGACCTGGAAAATAGATCTAGGCAATAACATTAGGATTTTTGGACTGCCAGAAAATATTGAAGGTAACAATATTACTTCTTTTTAACAACATGGCTCCCTAAAACTATAGATTTAGCAGAAGGATTCTCTTTTGGTATGGATAGAGCACATAGATCTATAGCTAATACTAACTCTAACAAAAACTATCCTAGATCAGTTATAGTTAGATTTCTATCATCTTTTGATAAAGAGATGGTTCTTAAATCTGCTTGGGCTAAAGCTCCTGTTAAGTTTAATGAGACAACTGTGCGTTTTGACAATGACTATTCTTCCATGGTAATTGCTAAAAGAAAAGTTTTTCTGCCACTAATAAGGGAGCTTAAAAAAGCACAGTTTAAAACATACCTTCTGTTTCCTGCCAAGCTTAAAATCTTCCTTCCTGATGGTCCTAAGGTCTTCGATGATTTAGACTCTGCTTTACTGTTTGTCAAAGCAAAAAGGATTTTGGATAAAATAGAAGAAATGGAATGGGCTAGTTCTTCATTAAAGAGATTGGCAACTGAAGCTTCCTGGAAGACTTCAGAGAAGAAGAAGAGACTAAAAAACAAATGATTTGTTATATGTTTTTTTTCTCTCTCATCATTTTAGTTCATTATTAATCTTTTTGAATATAGTTCCTGCATTTCCAGAAAGCCAAAAATATTTTGGAAAAGATTTAATCAAAGTTATTCTCTATGTGCAAAGAAATGTTTTGTTTCATAACCAGTCAAAATGCCTGAGGATTTAATGGCAGGCTGTGACTCGATTTGTTTTTCTTTCTGAAAAAGTAAGGTTAGTAATTTGATACATTTTTTTATCTTTACCTTTTTTTTCCTTCTTCTTTTATTATTTTCTTTGTTTAAACAATGACATTCTATTTAGATTATATAGTGGGTAAAGGGTGGGGGAGGGCAGGGAGAGAACAGTAATGAAAATATCATTAATAGAATAATAACATATTTATTTCTTGTAAAAGTTTATAAGTTCTTCAAATGCTATTTCTAATTATACTTTCTTGATTATACTGCTTATGCTTGTTTGTAAATAATCTGTCATGCTTTAACTAATAATAATCAGAACTAAATAAGAGTAAATAATATGTTTTATTTTTAACTCTATTAATATAAACAGTAAGTAACATTCCATTGCATATACTTCTTACAGCTTTCTCTTACATTTTTTTATTTCTGCCTCACTCCCTTTTATTTTCTACTCTCTTTTCTTTTCTTTATTAATATATAGAAATGCTTTTGACTGTGTGGGCACAGTGAATAATAGGATTTGTATGAAAATTGAGTTGGGAGAAGAATGCTGAGTTTTATTACTTGTTGGTAATTTTGAGTTTAATTTCACTTGCATAGAGGCTGTGATGATCTGTGGAATACATTGTGGAGGTTCTGTCATGTTTAGATGCATTTACACTGCTAAATGAATGTTTGTCACTAGTTTTTAATAAGTTTCCCAAAATGTTAAGAGAGACAATCTGGGATGTGGGCTGTCTTATGCACAATGTCCTTGAGTTACCTCAGAATCTTCAAATCACAGAATTCTCACAGAGAAACTGAAAGCAGTTAGTATAAACATTGACAAGGTTATCACACTGACACACCACAGATTCAGGAAAAATACTCTGTTCATAAAATATGTCAGTTATAATGAGTTTAAATGATGTAGTTTCTTGT